>NC_092075.1:780000-1040000 GCF_039877785.1 Chaetodon trifascialis | reverse complement strand
CGAGATCCTGCAGTAATGACTTCCAGCTCAATCTGCAGGTAACGAGCATTTCCTGCTTGTTGTGTCCGCCCGGGGACAACGCACTGCCGCTCTGTGAGCTCCAGTCCTGTCTTTGTCTCCCTGTAGTCCTCCTCAAACCTGGACCATCGCTGGATTCAGGCATTTCAGTGGAATCACCGTCGTCACAGGATTGGCTTGCATGGACAAATTTTTCACATTTATTATTCACACTCAGCGTTATTTGACCCGTCGTTATTATAGAGATATTGATTTCAGGCACTTCATCACGGCCCTTTCACACAGTGAGAAACCCACACACTCCTGCATCTTGGAGCCTCACCACAACCTGGCTGCAGTCCCACCACAGGGAGTAAATTATGGTGACATTAGTAAGCCGGTTTGGCTTCTCTGTCCAGCCACAACTCTGAAGCAATGACCCCCGAAAACTCTTCTGTGTGTGTGTGTGTGTGTGTGTGTGTGTGTGAGCAGGCGGCGAGGCCCGACCGAGCACTTCAAACAGCTGCTCACTGCGGGTTTAATCAAACAAGGAAGAAGAGCATCTGGTGGGACTACTTTCAGCAGCGGATGAATCCACATGCTGCAGCGTGTGTGTGTGTGTGTGTGTGTGTGTGTGTGTGTGTGTGTGTGTGTGTGTGTGTGTGTGTGTGTGTGTGTGTGTGTTCATGGTGATGGAGGAACAACAGTGAGGTCACTGCAGGTCAACGGCTCAGAGGAAGAAGATCCACCAGCTGAACTGTTAGCAGTTAGCAGTTAGCCTTCACTGCTGGTTTCATGTTTTCGTGGCACAAGAAGAAACATAAAATACCATCAGACTTTAAACACGAGCAAATTGACAAAACCGCTTTGATGAAACACATCAAGCTGAAACCAAATGTTGAGAATTGTTTCATGAAATATTCAACAAAACCTCAAAGAAGTCTGCATACTTCGTGCTCATGTGGGATTCATTTTGGTTTTTCTTTCTTTCTCACACAAAACTCTTTTTCATCTCTTTCTATTCCAAAGTCAACTGAGCAGTTTTAGAGGAAGTATTCCTGCACGCAAGTAAAAGTACTAATACCACACAGTAACAATACTCAAAAGAAAGTACTGAGGTACCTCACTCAGTACATTCCTCCTCTGATCCTGGAGGAGGTGGAGGAGCTCCACCCTGCTGTCAGAGCTCACCTTTCTGGGTGGAGACAGTTGACCTCTGCTGTTACTGTCGAGTTCTGCTGCGTTAGCACAAAAAACAGAAAACTCCCTCTTGCTTGTTGCTCTTCCTCTTCCCTCCTCTCTCCATCACCTCTCACAGGGGGTGGGGGTGCCGTTAAACACAGTCCATAAAGTGAAGTTCATTAGAGCTGGCCTAGTTTGAGAGGCACTGAAGAGGGGCCTGAAAGGGGTCTTCGGGGGTCTTGGAACATGGATTCTTGGTATTAGCAGCTCAAGCTGCATCCAGCTGAAGCTGCAGCATCACGAGGTCCATCGTGAGGACAGCACTGTCCACACACTCTGGGAGTCAAATATTAATGTCTCAGATTTATATTAGAAATGAACTCAGCTGCTTCTTCACAGTCTCATCAACACTGGTGGATACTCGTAGCTGCTGAAAGGCTGGTTCAGGTCGACTCAGGCCTGTAAACTCTACCACATGTTCACTGCAGCTACGAGGTGCAAGACACGCCTGAAACGTGCTCAGATGTATTTTCCTGTGTGAGTTATATGGAAAATATGATGTTTGCTGCATTAACCTGGAATGTTTACGTGCTCGTAAAAAGAAATTCACAATGCAGGACTCAGGATCCACCACGCTATGAGCTAAATGCTAACGCAGCATGCTAACTCACCATCACAGTGCTAACATGTTGATGTTTAGCGGGTATAACGTGTAACGTGTTCGCCATCTTGGTTTAGCATGTTAGCATGCTAGCATGGGAGGCCAGCTGAGGCTGACAGTTCTGCTAAAGTTTTAACCTGATGATGGCGCTCTGAGGAGTCAGAGGATCAACAGTCAGCTGGGTTCATCCTCTGGGAGCACGACTGTCTGCATGAAAGCTCTCAGAAACATGTTCAATGATTCTTGAGCTTTTTCAGTCTGACTCGCTGCATTCCTGGAGGCTTCGCTCGCGTGTCAGAGAAGGTCCTCAGAGACTGTTCTTCATCACTGTCATCGTCACAATAATAAATGAGATAAGATCATGGATCATGGTCCCATGGACGTCTGTGGACTGGACGTGGTCTCATGGACGTCTGCGGACTGGACGTGGTCTCATGGACGTCTGTGGACGTACGAGCAGTGAACGCTCGGCGCAGCAGACGGGATGAAGGCTGAGAGTTGAGCAATCCAGCGACACAAAGACAATAGTTGGAGGAGAGACCCCCACTCAGCTTGTCTTAAATTGGATCCAGGAGACATCAGTGAATGCCCCCTCTGTGCTTTTGTTATGAGGCGCACACACACACACACACACACACACACACACACACACACACACACACACACACACACACACACACACACTCACACACACATAGATAAGTTGTGTAATCAGCCTCAGTGAGCTGGCAGCGTGCAGCTGTCTGGCTGCAGTTTCACTTCGCCTCCATGAGAACGCATCAGGCTCTGTGGAAACCAGACACGGGGGGTCTCTGAGGGTAACCTCCTGGAGACGCCCCCCCCCCCCCCCTTTATTTACTTTATTTTTCACTTTCACTCAACCAGAGAGTCTCTGGGCTGAAAACAGCGACTTCAGATAAGCTGCTGCCGACCAGAACGAGAACGAGCAAGAAAAACAGACAGTGAGTCCTGACCTGCAGCAGCTTTACTCAAGTAAAGGTACAAATACTGCATTGTGATGCAGTACTCTATACAAGCAAAGGGCCTGCATTCAAGAGGCTTTTTAAAGTGACATAGTTCAGGTGTTACATGTACACGAGCTGAGTCTTATCAGGAGGAGGAGGAGGAGGTGATGATGTGACAGCTGACAGAACTGCTTACTATTGAGACATTTTCCAGTCATGTTTGTTTGTGGCGGCTAAATTTGGTATTTTAGTCTAAAAATGATCTTTAACCTCAGCGCTGTCACAACGTGAAACTGAAAACTCAAAGTTTCAGCATCTGTGTGCTTCACAGGAGCGCTCAGTGCCAGCAGGACCGGGCCGACGCTCTGAGGAGGACTCCTCTGTTCCAGCTGGAACAGGACTGTCAAAGTCTGCTCAGGCCAGTGAGACTCAGCGCCGTCCTGGGTCTCTCCTCTGATGGACCTCTGGACGTCTCTCAGGACTTTTTGGGGAGTTTTTCCTGATCTGAATCGAGGGTCAGAGGACAAAATCGACATGGCACTCAGATACTTTACTGTGTGTCATACTTTAGCTCTGTGACTGAACCAGCTGCCATGAGGATCTACAGAAACCTGATCCCTGATCTGGAAATCCACATTACAGCTCAGTCCAGCACGACGGTGTCCCCGTCTGTCCTTCTGCTGCGGACACTGGTCAGCTTTCAAAGAGCCAGAAAGATCCAAGAAACCTTCTGCATCATCGGTGATGTCAGACCTTTTACAGCTCTGCAGGAGAACACACACACACACACACACACACACACACAGGCACGCACGCACACACACACACACAGGCACGCACGCACGCACGCACGCACACACACACATACACACACACACACACACACACACACACAGGCACGCACGCACACACACACAGGCACGCACGCGCACACACACACACACACACAGAGGCACGCACGCACACACACACAGGCACGCACGCGCGCACACACACACACGCACGCACGCACACACACACACACACGCACGCACACACACACACAGGCACGCACGCACACACACAGGCACGCACGCACGCACGCACACACACACACACACACACACACACACGCACACACACACACATACACAGGGATCTCTGCTCTGTGTTCCAGAAAACAACCAGTTTCATCTTCTATAGGCTGCAGCTGTGCGTGTGTGTGTGTGTGTGTGTGTGTGTGTGTGTGTGTTTAGCTGCTGACTCTGTGTGTTTCAGTTCAGAATCAGTTCTTTAATGAAGTCGGGGTGTCGACAGCCTTATCGATCGGCCCCTTCAGACTCTGTTAAAACATCAATAATATTATCACATTTTCATCACGTCCAGCAGAAGAAATCCATCCGACAGCCCTGAAACGTCCTTTAAAGACCAAAACACGATCAGGTCTGAAAGCAGAGCACGACATGAAAACCAGAACTGGAAATGATGAATATGATTACTGCAAGAAACACGTCCACAGGTGTCAACATGGAGAGAGACGGAGCGAATTCAGTGTGAAAGGACATAAACTGGGAACAGGGAACATGTCTGTCTGGAAACATCTGTTTGTGCTCTTTAACTGTTTTTTAAATCTCCACCTGTAAAGTTTGTAAGCACCACCCAGCACACAGGTGACAGCGTTGAACTGAGGCTTTATCTTTAACTTCATGGACAGCAGCCACGATGCGTCCAGAAGCAGAGGACGACCTTCACACCAGCAGACACCTGACGGCCCAGCAGAGCAGCTCAGCTCGAGTCAGCGCTGCCCCCCAGTGGCCGAAGTGTCACATTACAGCTGCTTTACAGGCAAGTTCACAGAGGATTCAACAGGAAGACAGAAAAAAAGACATGAAAAAGACTTTAAAAAAAAAAAAGAGTAAAACATTTACTCAAGATTCAAATACGATCAAATATAATGACATAAATCACACAGTGGAATGAAATTACTGTGTAAGAGATGAATAAAGTCCCATATTTAACTAAGAAAAGACAAACTTCACAGACCTGATCTAAAAGAACAAGAAGCCACTGAAGAGATCTGAGAACTGGACTGATGTGGTCTCTCCTGGTCTTAGTGTGATGAAGATCTGATGAAGAGGCTCACAGTTTTTCTTTATGATTAATCAGATTTGTAGTGAAATCATGAAAAACCTCCATCTGATGGAGACACGCATGTTAAATCTGAATGACTGTTTGAAGCGATGCTGCTTCGTTTTAATGGGACATTCGGTGCTTCTCGTTAACATCGTCGTGATCAATAAGGTGACGGAGGAAACTGCTTCAGACTTTAAACAAACAAGATCAGACAGGAAACACTTTAATAAAAACCACCTTTATCAATAAACACAACGAAGCAGAATGTGTGTGAAGAAACGCTTCACTGAGCGTCAATCAGTCCATCCGTCAGAGTCCACAGCGAGAAGCTGCCGATCAACAGTCCGATCGATCGATCAGCTGATCAGAAAACCACCACTTTAGTCTGTTTGGGTTTGGCTTTCTTCACGGGAACATGGACGTCCTCGTGGTCGGCGCTCATGTTGTTGGACAACCAGGGGACGGTGACAGAGTGAGCTGGAAGGAGAGAAATGAACGATGAGGAGGTGCAGGGAGGAGGTCAGAGACGCTGCTGACAGCAAAATAACTTCAGTCTTTGGACTGTCGGTGGGACAGAAGACGACTGATGACGTCTCATTATTTTATGGACATAATCTGTCAGAATAAAGAATCCTGAAAACAAGCAGCATCAGGTGATCATTCATAAAAACGTAATGCTTTCAGGTGAGGTGGAGCTCAGCGGAGAACATGACTTAGAGGACGGAGGACTGCTCCTGAGGACGGAGCAGAGACTCACTTGCGGCCTGATGTTCTGGACAATCCTTCTGAAAATGTTCCACTGAACCACAGACGCGACAGGAACCTCCTGCAGACGAAGAAAAGATCGTTAAACTCATTTAACGAGAGTAAAATGAATCAGCTGACAGGTGAGCGGGCGTCTGTTTGTACCTTGTGCATAAAGTCCTTTAGGATTATCTGGACAGGACCGAGACAAGTGTCCAGTCTGTCCACAGATGAAGCACTTGGCAAACGGGAAATCACCTGAGAGAAACACCGTTTTAATAAAGTTTAGGATTACAGCAGCGTTGAACAGTCATCTGTCACAGAGGTCCAGCTGTGAGCCTCCACGCGTCCTCACCCACAGCCGGGTCCACCTTCGCTCGGCACTTCTGGATCTCGTGCTCGGTGGAGCCGCAGCGGTAACAGATGCCTCGGCCCATCTCCTCGTCTCGCTCGGCCTCCGGACAGTCGGCCAGACCGTGACCGGGTTTCCTGCAGTTAAAACACAGCTGGAGGGGGAAGGGAACAAGGGGAGGGAGGAAGGGAAGGAAACAAGGAGAGGAAGGAAACAAGGAGAGGGAGGAGAGGAAGGAAACAAGGAGAGAGAGGAGGGGAAGGAAACAAGGAGAGAGAGGAGGGGAAGGAAACAAGGAGAGAGAGGAGAGAAGGGAACAAGGAGAGGGAGGAGGGGAAGGAAACAAGGAGAGGGAGGAGAGGAAGGAAACAAGGAGAGAGAGGAGGGGAAGGAAACAAGGAGAGAGAGGAGGGGAAGGAAACAAGGAGAGAGAGGAGAGAAGGGAACAAGGAGAGGGAGGAGGGGAAGGAAACAAGGAGAGGGAGGAGAGAAGGGAACAAGGAGAGGGAGGAGGGGAAGGAAACAAGGGGAGGGAGGAGAGGAAGGAAACAAGGAGAGGGAGGAGAGGAAGGAAACAAGGAGAGGGAGCAGTTAGGACCAGTCGCTGTATGAATCGCGGCTCTGGTTCGGTAACTGGGACACGTGGTTTGGAAACACTCACCATGTTGCTCTTCTTGTTTTGCTGTCTCTTTATCCTTCTGTCCTCTCTTCTTCTGTCCTTCTTCAGGGCCGTCTCCACCTCCTCCCGGAGCTCCCGTTCCTCCTCCCTGCCTCCTCGGTCTCCTTTCGGCAGCGGCTGTCCGGTCTGCTGGAGATACTCCATGAAGCCGTTCACGTCCTCGTCCACGTAGTCCTTCTTCTTACGGTTGGGTTTCTTCACGGCTGATCCTCCAGGCTGAGTCCCTCTCAGATGGTCCCTCTGAGCTCCATGTTTGGCACCTGAGGGGCCACCTGCGCTGCCGGGCCGACCTCCTCCGGCTCTCAGCTGACTCCATGGCGTGGCCTCTGCTGGCTTGTGTTTATGGACGTTATTGGCTCTCGCCCACCTCGTCATGGCTGCACCTTCTGAAGTTAAAGAAAGAAAAGGTGAAACAGCTGACAGCACTACGGCAACTCGTAGGAGGCTCATTTAGACTGTTAACTTACAATAAGGCTGATAAAATGTTGATGCTAAATTTGCTGAAATGATCTGCAGTTGTTGAGTCTGACTACATTTTAAACATCGTTACGAGAAATCATCCGAAAAACTACTAAAAACAACTCTGAAAAGCGTTAGCATGTGCGCTAGCAGCTAGCTAAACACGGAGCGTTACTTCAGTTTTAAAGGATTAATAACGTTTTCCAGTTATAACTCTGATGGCGGTTAAAGATCCACTTTTTCTACAAAACACGTCGTTTAAAAACATCAACGTAATCTCGGATATTACCGGAGAGACGTTCAGCCCATGTGTTTCTATTTTTGCCGGAAGTGGTCAGTCTTCTTCTACGCCGCTGCTACTCTTCTTCTTTGTGTTTTATGGTGGATCATAAACCATCAGAAATGCTGCACACCGCCACCTGCTGTGCGGAGTCATAATCACACCCACGACAAACATAAAGAGTCCAAAGGTTGAACTTGATCCACTGAAGAAGAAACATTAAATCAATAATTTCTGCAGAAAATCTGGACGATCTGTCTGTGAGTCTACGACACAGATTAACATTAAATTCAGGTACATAAAGACAAACACTAATAGGCTCATTATCAGGATGTCAAATAACCAAAAACAAACAGAAACCTAGTTTCTATAATTACAAAACACATGAATTCATATATATTGTCAAAATAAAACATTTAAATCCCATAAATTAGTGGTATTCAAATTTCAATATTACTTAGATATTAAGTTTCTTGTAATATTCAAATTAGTTTGGTTGCAGTAAAGCTGTTACAGTTATTGAAGGCAGCGTAAGGCTCATAATTCAAAGTAGAAGTAGAAATACATTAAATTTGTACCTGAGTATAGCATTTGAGTAAATGTACTTTTTTCCCATTACTGGTTGTGGACAGTACTCAGATTGTTCACTTCAGTATTTCTTAATTTGAGTAAAAGTACAAAAGCATTATAAACAGTTAGTGCAGCATTTTAATGAGAATATTTGATGTATTTCATTCATTGATGGACATTTTCATTCACGTCTCAAACGTGAGCTCCACAGGAGGAAACGAGGCAGCAGCTCGCAGCTGATGTGACTTAAAGTGATAACGAGGAGCTGGAAGCGTCGGCCTGTCTGTCCTGACCTGTGGGAACATGCTGCAGCTGCTCCTCTCTGCGCTCCTGTTTGCTTCATCCCTGAAAGATGGTGAGAAATCAGCACGTGTCACTATTTGATTTCAGTCTCTGGAGAAGCAAACATGTGATTTTTCTCTCATCTGCTGTTTCAGGCGCCTCCAGTCCGATACGGGATGCCAGAACAGGTGAAGCTTGATTGAAGCCTCCATCCATCAGCGTGTTGACACTCGTGAGATTTGTGTTGAACAAATGTGTGTTTTTACAGCACGTGAGGAGGACTGGATCACCAGGCTGTTGACGTATATGAATACTAACCCAGAGACTTTACAAGGTGAACGCACAGTCACGATTTTATCCTGCAAACATTTCAGATTTCTGTCGGTTTACAGTTGAGAAGAAAAATGTTAAAGCTGAAACATTTTCTGTATTTCTTTGCGTCTTTGTGACAGAGCTGATGACCGACAAACACGCAGTGTGGGAGGGAGACATGATTCTGTCTGTGAGTGACGCCAGACTCAACTGTTTTAATGCTGAGAATAGTTCAATCACATTATTACACAAAGTTCAGACTTCTGAGATTCAGAAACAAGAACAGAACAACAGCCGAACACCGGAGATCAAACAGAAATAAAACGTCAGTTTTTGAGTTTCAAGCTTCATTGTTGACATCAGAACTGACAAACATTTGTCATGTTACATATTTGTCAAAGAAATTATGGATGATTATTTGGTCGGTGCTTAATGCTGCAATTACTAACAATCAGAATCTGTTTGCTAGATTTTATAAATGAAGCTGATGTTTGACCCCACAGGACGACAGGAACGCCGTGGAGAGCACGTGGCCGACGCTGGAGATACCGTACGTCATCAGCCCGGAGTTAGGTAAGCACCATGACTGCACCGTCAGATCACTGCACCGTCAGATCACTGCACCATCACATCACTGCACCGTCACATCACTGCTCCATCAGATCACTGCACCGTCAGATCACTGCACCGTCACATCACTGCACCGTCACATCACTGCTCCATCAGATCACTGCTCCATCAGATCACTGCTCCATCAGATCACTGCACCGTCACATGACTGCACCGTCAGATCACTGCACCGTCAGATCACTGCACCGTCACATCACTGCACCGTCACATCACTGCTCCATCAGATCACTGCTCCATCAGATCACTGCACCGTCACATGACTGCACCGTCAGATCACTGCACCGTCAGATCACTGCACCATCACATCACTGCACCGTCACATCGCTGCACCATCAGATCACTGCACCATCACATCACTGCACCGTCACATCGCTGCACCTTCAGATCACTGCTTCATGTCTCTGCTGACTGGAAGCTGCTTTTGTTTGTTTCCAGAGAGTCGGACAGACGACATCCTGTCCGCTATGGCGATGGTGTCTGAACACACCTGTGTGTCCTTCCACAAGAGAACCTCTGAGACAAACTACCTGCTCTTCCAGCCCAGCAAAGGGTATGAAAACAGCTTATTGCAGCAGCCCTGAACAATGACTGTCAGGCTGCGACTCCATCACTATTGTCTCTATCAGTTTAATCATCCTTGGCGTCATCGATGACGTGTACGGTGGGTATTTATTATGGATGGGGTAAGAACAGAGCAGGACTTCATCAAGGATCCACTGCAGCTCCTGGTCTTGGTAACGGACCCCCAAAACCTTCCTAAGAGTCCAGTGTTGAGGGAGCGTCGTGCAGATCTTTCCGGTAGATCTGGGATGATGACTTATGAGCAGGTTTTTGATTTCTCAGCCGCCATCTTCAGCTCCAGCAAAGAAGGATCAGATACCTGGATCAGGTGTTTCATAATGTTTACGTGACATCAAGTGACTGAGCGTCTCCTTCTAGCTGTGCCTCGTATGTGGGCTTCATCGGCGGTGAGCAGCCCGTGTTTGTCGCCTCCCAGTGCATCGTGGGTAACATCGCCCATGAGCTCCTTCACGCTCTGGGCTTCCACCATGAACACACGAGGACAGACCGCGAACAGTACATCACAGTTCTTCCCAGTAACATCATGGAAGGTAACGTCTCTGCTCGAGAGACTAAAAATCATCTCTGACTGAGTTTTAAGACGTGTGAAAATACTGTTTGATAAGTTTGTGTCTGATGAGTTTTTCCCCCAGAAGTTGAATTTACTGGTTAAAAAATCTGAATCTTTCATCTCCTTCATTGAAAAATCCAGAATCAGTGCAAACAGCTTGAGTTTCAAAAGCTTCATTCAGACAGGATTTAGTGCCGGGGAGGTGGTTTAATTAAAACGTGGTTTTTAATGGACACAAGCATCCAGCAGGACAATGATCGATGATGATGATGACGACGACGATGATGAGCAGGATGTTAACGCTCTGAGTGAAAGTAAAGATGTGTTTCAGGGATGGAGAGGAACTTCAAAAAGCACCACGGGCAAACCTTTAATCTCGACTATGACGTCGGTTCGATCATGCACTACGGAAGGTAAACCGTCCAAAACACGCAAAGGCTTTTTTTTCTCTCTAAACTTTATTTTCTGAATGTTTTCATTTCTCTTTCAGGGATTTTTTTTCAGCCAATGGTTTGCCCACCATTGTTCCCCTCGGTAACGCGAAGGGGATGGGACAGAGAGTCAAGATGACGAAGACGGACATTGAGAGAGTTCGCCATCTCTACAAGTGTGGTAGGAGACACAATAATCTAAAGAGACCAGAGACAAGAGGACAACAGACACGGGGGACACTTAACTGAAATGTCAATTTTATCCTGTTGAGCTGCAGAAACTGCAGCTTGCGGTCGAGCATGAAAAGTAGTGGCCCTAAAGTTGATCCTTGGGGAACTCCACAAGTTATTGAAGAGTTTATCAGAGCAGTTAATTGACTCTTCCATTAGTTGTTTCTCGATACAACACATACGCTGTGAGACGTCAGTTAAACTGCACCACAATGTCAAATTATGCAAATTGTATATTAACAGCAAAATCAGCACTTTCCACTTTTTTCTGAGGCAAAGCAAACATGGACGCTTCTGCAGTCATACAACTGTCCCGACTTTCTGTCATATGTAAGAACATGCTGAAACGTGTGATGTCTAACTCTTCCTCCGCATCGCTCCTCTTCACCAGATGTCAAAGAAACGGAGATCAAGGAGGAAGGCAGCAGTGAGAAAGAGGAGGATGCCTTCCTGAACGAAGGTCACGTGTCTGCCACCAAACCTTCTGCTGCCTGAGTGCAGTTCCTGATGCTGCCACCAGAGGGCAGAACACCACCAGCAGAGCGCAGCAGAGGCTGATCTGTGACTGCTAATAAAGCTGATTTACACACCGGAGACTTTTGTCTTCACTGACATGTTTGACATCAGGCAGCTGCAGAGACTTTAGAGAAGAACGAATGTGTCCCTGTGTGTCATCGATGTTCAGCAATACACGATAACTGAGATCACACCGACGGGATGTTTTGGGTTTGAATATGTCGATTAATCTTGAATGAAACTGATTTAAAATCTTAACACAAATATCCACAAACGGCAGATTTTCCAGAGCTTTCAGCCACATGTCACAGTCTTCATCGCTTTAGGCCTGACCTCAGCAACGTTAGCGGCTTTCAGGGACTTTAATCAGACAGCTGCTGATACTTATTTTACAGATAAAATCTCAAATACGCGAGTTCATAAATACATTTCATGTACAATCTAATATCTGGTTTCACACCCTTCAGTAAAAGTACAAATACTATAAAAATAATCAGCCAGTCCTGCATTCAAAATCCTACTTCAGTTATAGTGTGCATCCACAAAATGCAGTAAAAGTACAGCAGTATAGTCAGCTTCATGCAGTAAAATGTCTCCTGTGTCTGATTCTCTGTGACTTTATCAGTCTGTTCATACTGAAGCTTCAGTGTCAGAGCTGCTGCAGGTGGAGCTGCTGCAGGTGGAGGTACTTTAAATACTTCAAATACTACAAAAGAAGAAGTTTATTGTTTGTTTTGCTTAATGTCTTAATGTGTAATTGAACCTCTTCAGGCCTCGGACGTTGAAATGAGGAGCTCAGCGGTGAAAGTTTGTAACTCAGACGTGAAAACATGAATACAGATTCCTTCGAATATTCTCTCATTATCTGGTTTAAGTTTCTGTATTTATGTTTCATGTGAGATTTAATTTCTCGTCCATCTTTTCCATCCATGCATCGACTGAAGTCTTGCAGCCGTTGGTCTCAGTGTGCAGACTCCAGGTTTCGTCCTCATTCTGTCAGCTTGACTTCACAGTAACGGACACTTCTGCTCTCTTGGCCTCACTGTTTGACTGCTGTTTGTTACTATATGTCAAGTGTAAATGTCAGAGCAATTTTCCGCCTGCCTACCTGCATGACAATAAACTGAGCTGCAGATAAATATTTGGCAGTTAGCTGAGATTACAGGGAGCAGCATTTTGAACCTTTTCCTGACAGTCAAACTTTTTCAGGGTCAGTGAAAAGAGCTCGATCGCTAACTTCGTGGAGGAATTTGGAGATGGAGCGGCTGCACATGAAGGAGCTTCTGCAGAGTGAGGAGGGAGGAGGACGCTGCAGCTTTGGCTCTGACACCTTTGGAAATGAGTTTCTGCCTGCTCTGAGGAGATAAGCTGACCCCGCCGCCAAGTGTTAAACAACAAAACCTGCAAACGTTAATAAGAAATCAGAGAAAAAAGCTGAAATAACATCTTTATTCAACACCATGTTTCTCTTTGCGAGTGCCTCTGCTTTAAAACTCTGCAGTTTGCATTGTGGGAGACCAGCGAGCGTCGAGCGTCCTCCATGTTCACTCTGAAACTGTTCATGCTGACTTCACTTTTCCAGCGTGAAATGTTAAATCCACACAAACTGGCTCTGAAGCCTGTTCGTGTTTTGTTTTGTCTCTCGTGTCCACGGCAGGACTCAGAGACAAACTTCGTCAAACATCTGACGGAGCTGCTGATGTGTGAATTTCATGCTGGTTTTGTCGAAGTGTAAAACGGTGAGGAGTGAGCATCCTGGTGGCTCGTGTGCGGCGAGCAGCTGTGATCCAGAATCACTGAACTCCTGCAGAAGCTTCCAGAACATCAATCTTCTGCCTCTCCTGCATGTTTCCGCCCACAGAGAAGCTCCTGATGTGCATAAATTTACATGCATTACATCACGTATTCAATGCTGACACTGTTGCTGTTAAAATGGGACAAGAAATAAAAACGATGATGATGATGATGATGAAGAGGGTTCATCCTCTGAAAACATGAACTCGCTCTGCTTATCGTGTCCCAGCAGAGACAGAAGACACGTGACTTTCTTCAGCATAAATCTGAGTTCAATTCATTTAACTTTAAACTTCGACTTCTTATTTTCAGAAACATCAAAGTTCTTCTGACTTTGAACGTGAGTCGACTGAATGAACTCAGCTCCTGAAGTTAGGTTTTAATTAGCAGGTATCCCAGCATGCACCGAGAGGCTGAGACAAACTTCCTGCCTGTCGCAGGTCAAAAGTCTCTCATTAGCTTCAAATACGGATGTTTTGCACATTTTCTCAGTCAGAATAAGCAGAACTGTTTGAACCTGAAGGTTCGAGTGAATAATTGTGTTCAGAAACGTTTGAATTCAGGTTCAACGTCGCTGCAAAACACATAAATCAGAGCAAAAGTTTCAGATGTGAGAGCTGAACGCAGCTCGTCAGGGAGAACGTTACTGCTGTTAGAGTATGTCAGCACAATCAATACTTCAAGTACTGAAAGTAAAAGTACTGCAGTGCAGTAAAGTGTCCCCTGTGTCTGCTGTCCTCTTGTCTCTGGTCTCTGTAGATGATTGTGTCTCATTTTCACTGAAACTAATGATTCTTTTCATTCTGGATCAATCAGCTGATCATTTGATGATGATGATGATGATGATGACGTTTCAGGCAGTTTTACATGAAAATGTCTTCATCAGCTGTCAGAACCACTGTTGGGTTGACTGATGTTTTAGTCCAATACTGGAGTAAATGTACTTCGTTACTTTTATAGTGTCGTTACCGCCGTGTCCTCTGTTCCGGCTCACGGTCGCGTGCTTCACTTGCTCCTGATCCTGGAGATGAGGCGCACGGGCGGACTCAGGCCGCCTGGAGTCCAGCTGAAGCTGCGCGTAAAAAAGCGCGTCCTCGTGCCTCCGGTAGCATCCAGCGCGTCCTCCTCCTCTGAGCAGCGGAGCCTCCAGCGGACCCGCGCCGACACATCAGCTCTTTATTCTTGTGATCTGGACAAAACTTCGGCTTCCGTCTCTGTTTTCGTGCGTTAACGCGGAGCTGCATCTTCCTCCTGCCCGGTGCTTCATCCCTGACCCTCCGCTTCAGTCTGTGCGCGTCAGACCATCCGGAGAGACTTTCCGCCTCGGTCTGCTGGACTCCCGCTGACGCATCGGCCGATAGGTTCGTCGAAATTCTGCATTTTCCTCCAAGAAAATCAACTTCTGAAGTTGTTGGCGCGGAGTGACGCACCGACGCAGCTGAAGTGAAGACCTACGTGTTACAGAGAAGCAGGTTTGAGACCATTTTACGCTTATTTTCAAATGTTATCTGAATGAGCTGCTGAGGTCGAAGCACTCATGTGAGCTTCAAGGATTCTGTAAAAAGTCCTTTTTTACTGTCATCCAGGCTGAACGCGCCAGATGTTGACTGTGAAAACATCTGTGTTTAAATGAGTGAAGAGAAAAGAAACCGTTTGGACCAGTGGGTTTAAGAATAGGTGGAGTTATTAGCCACGGAGCAGGCAGCTGTGCTCTCCAACCAAATCACACTGCTCACATAACTGATGGGGACAAAGACCTGCAGAGACAGACCAGCAGAATCTGTGATTTGATGGAAGAAGAAGGATTTGTACTCTGAGCTCTGACCTCCTGAGGAGGAAACATGTTAATGTGCCAGCTTTAAAAAACTGAACAATCAGCTGAAACATGACAAAATCTCAGTTTCATTAAATCTTGACAAAATCTACTTTTATCTGTTTGTGTTCACTGAAATAAAAGAAAAAACAAGCACTGAACAAACATGCAGACAGAGTGAGGTCAGCTTTATCAGCTGCAGCTGAATCCAGATCTGCCTCAGGTACAGTCTGAAGGGCTGAAGCAGCTTTATGGACACCACAGCATCACAGCTGAGCTTGTCAGGCTCCTCTCGTCCACAGCAGGTCCAGACTCTTCTGATCCAAAGCAAAGGACACGTCCTGTGAACAGAAGCAGACTCTGGGTGGGCGGCCATCAGAGGGGGGGAGATAACAGAGCGCGGGGGCACGAAGCAGGTCCACAGACATAAAGTCAGAAGAAGAATGAACGCAGGGCTGAGGAGGAACGTGGGGGCAGAAACACCTGCAGAGAGACGGAGGAGACAGGAAGCAGCAGAGGGAGGATGTCTGCTTAGCAACGAGTGTCAATGAGATAAGAATGAGTGAGGAGCTCAGTGCATCATGGGAACTCACCTGGCAGTCCACGCCTGCAGCAGCATCACTGAGAAGGTTCAGGCCTCACCTGAGCTGCCTCTAACTGTTAGCTTTATCTCAGAGGGGGGTCTTACATGTGGGGGGGTGAGACGCCCGGAGACTCCACACCTCCCTCCATCCTTACAGCGACTGGGATCTGCACATCCTGCCTGTTGTTTTCAGGTGAAACCACGCCCACCGCCGGAGCCTCAGAGGCTGCGTTGCCACGGAAACCGCCCTGATGCCAATGTGACAGCTGCAGGATCCTGGAAAACAGCGACGAGGCTCTGAATTTGACGAGTTTGCTGTTTATCAGATTATAAATGAGACAGGGATGAGTTAGCTGCTCCTGACGGCACGCTCAGCTGCTGTCTGGGCTGCAGTTAATTAAGAAGGGATGTTAATTAACAATTTGAGTCCAGTTATGAGGAGGTTGGAAAACACCAGTGGTTTACTGGTATGACAGCAAGTGAAGGGCATGATGGGAACGCAGCCGCCGAGGGCGTGGCTTCATCTGGAGATGCTTCCTGGTGGGGCCGCACTGAGCAGCGCCAGCTTAGCCACAATGCTAATGCTGTTAGCAGCTCTGTGTTTCGCCCACTCAGCTCAGCGCAGGTTCTTCTGCAGTGTCATGAACACACCTTTAAAACTTCCTCCAAAACACTTTTAATCGTCTGCATTTACAGAGCGTGTCGCTTTCACCCACAGTGCTTTATGACCTGCCTCTCACATGGCAGAGCTGCTCAGTGCAGCTCCTCCTGTGGACGAGCCGTCGAGCTCAGAGGTTCACAGAAGCACATGAGTCAGAGGTCCATCCAAATGCACATTTTAACCACATTCTCAGAAAAACAGCGACAGGAAATGGGAATAATGTGGGCTGTCCATGCTGTGAGTGTTTCGGTTCAGGGGATAATTCTGCAGTTTGTGCCGTTCAAAGCCGCTCATGTGACATCTCCAGTGGAGGAAGAAGTATTCAGAACATTCACTTAAGAAAGAGTACCAATAAAACACACACACAAAACTATAAAATACTGCATTCAGACACTTAGTGAGTTTACATGTACTGTCAGCTGCACGCAGTAAAAGTACAGAAGTACTGTCGTCTTCGTGCATGCGTGATTGTTCATACTGGAGCATTTTACTGTTGAGCTGCTGCAGGTGGAGCTGCTTTAAATATTTGTGCTGCTGATCTTCAGAAACGCTGAGTTAACCTTCAACAATGTTCATGTACTTTTATGTAAAATCTAAATATCTGGAAAGTAGTAAAAAGTACAGTGTTTCACTCTGAAATGTGGTGAAGTAGAAATATAAAGTAGCATTAAAGGAAAAAGTACTAGTACTTTAATAGTACAAGTGCACTTTGTAAAGTGTGTTCTGAATTTAGTTTCTGTTCTTGTTAAGTTTTGTTGCTTCTTGTCTTTAAATTAAATATATATACAGAATAATACAGAGTACATGCGCAGTAACTTTACTGGATTCTACTGATATCCGTCCTCATGTCTGTGTCTCCTCACAGGACAAAGCCTGCATGGCTTCACCTTGACTGAACCTCAGTCTCTCCTCTTCTCGAGGACGTCCTGCTCCTCCATGGTTGACCACAGAAACACCTCTCTGCTGTCTCTCAGTCGTTAAGAGCACGATGGCAGCCGCTGCAGATTCATCCTGCCTGGCGGAGCTCGGCGGACTCCCCAGCAGGAACGTCAGCCTCATCTCCGGCACGCGACCCTGCAACCGGAGCACCGTCAGGACCTCGCCTTACACCCCGCAAGCCACCGCAGCCTTCGCCATCGCCATCACCTTCATGATGATCCTGACCATTGTCGGGAACATCCTGGTCATCATCGCCGTCCTGACGTCACGATCCCTCAAGGGCGCTCAGAACCTCTTCCTGGTGTCACTGGCTGCAGCAGATATTTTAGTGGCCACGCTCATTATTCCCTTCTCGTTGGCTAACGAGCTGCAGGGCTACTGGGCGTTTAGCTCCATTTGGTGTGAAATCTACCTGGCGCTGGATGTTCTCTTCTGCACCTCCTCCATTGTGCACCTGTGCGCAATAGCGCTGGACCGCTACCTGTCGATCTCTCGGCCCGTGTCCTACGGCGCCAAACGCACTCCCTCGCGCATCAAGGCGGCCATTATCGTCGTGTGGCTGATCTCTGCGGTCATCTCTTTCCCTCCTCTTCTCACCCTGGACAAGAGCGAAGGCGGTGAGGAGGTGTGCGAACTAAACAACGAGCGCTGGTATATTCTCTACTCCACCATCGGCTCGTTCTTCGCCCCCTGTGTCATCATGATTCTGGTCTATGTGAGGATTTATCAGATCGCCAAGCAGCACACGCGCTGCCCGCCCGGACAGAAGCAGAAAGCGGTGGCGAGAGGTGAGCCTCGGAAGGTGTCCGAGCAGGCGCAGCAGAACGGAGATCGAGGAGGTACGACTACAAGTGAACAAGAACAAGTCCCGACCAGGACGTCTGGCTCGGATTCAACCCCGTCATCGCTTCAAAAGCCGCCTGGGAAACCCACGAGCCACGACACTCTGCACTACCCGCCCAACTCCAGCACCGCTCCAGTCTCAGAATCCACCTCCTCCCCCACGATCCCCCAACGGGAAAGCCAGATCCTCTCAACTGTTCCCCACAAAGAGCCCCAGACACGTCGTGACAAAGAGGGAGAAACGCTGCCCGACAACACCTCCAGCTCTGACTCTGACGGCGAGCTGGAGGCGGCTGAGGAGGGAGTCCTCAGAGCTGACGGCAAAGACAAGACCAACAAGGCCAACAAGCAGACTTTGGGACTGTCCCAAAGCAAAGGCTTTAAAGTTCAGGTGCGAAACCTGACCTGCAAGTACAAAAACACCATGGCCACAGCGTCTGGCACCAAAATGGTACCCGAGGACATCCCTAAAATTCAGGGGACGCCCATTTCCCGCCGCAAGGCCATGGTGAACAGGGAGAAGAGGTTCACCTTCGTGCTGGCTGTGGTGATGGGAGTGTTTGTGATCTGCTGGTTCCCTTTCTTCTTCTCTTATTCCCTGCAGGCGGTGTGTCCTGAGACCTGCAGCATCCCCAACCCCTTGTTTAAATTCTTCTTTTGGATCGGCTACTGCAATTCGTGCCTGAACCCGGTCATATACACCATCTTCAACAACGATTTCAGGAAGGCCTTCAAGAGGATACTGTGCCGGGACACGAAGGGCACGTTCTTCTAGACGGGAAGGTGTTATTATGCTGCGAACTGGACGCAAAGACGGTTTATCGGAGGAGGAGAAATCATGACTCTCTCTCTGTTTTTGCTTGGCATCGATCCTCTTCAGCACTGACATAAACACTTGTACATTAAGGAGGAAATTGCGACTGTTTTCTCTTCTTCTTGTGTTCGTCTGGACGCTGTAAGCTGAGTCAGAGCAGCACCAACAAAAGAGGAGATTTCAGAAAGCCGCAGTCAAGTGGCTGAATCAATTATCTTTAATGTTATTTAAGAATACAGTGTAATTGTATATTCATTGACTCTGAAGGAGAGCGATTTGATTATATTTTGAAGCGGAAGACAAGAGGATACAGGGTCTGTGTTCAGTAATTCAAAGTACAGACAGACTGTGGTGGTATATGTGTGTTTGTGGATGCATGGGAGAGGAGAGCTGCCTGAGGGTCTGACTGGAAGAGAGCAGCTATCACTAAGTGTCCTTTATCGGAGATAAAATGGGCACTCAAGGAACACAAGCTGGGGAAACGTGAGCGTCGTCCTGTGTCCTTCTCACTCTTTCCTCCTCTGTTTCTTCCTCCAGCTAAAGCTGTGGACGTGTGCGTCGATGGATGGAGCTTTTCCTCGTGCGTTCCCTCGTCTCTGAACCGCTGGATGTTAAACCTCTCGCTGGGAGATGCTCAGTAAGGTGATAGCCTTTAGGCTTTAACAGCAGAGCTGCACGAGGGATGGAAAGTCTTCATGTGGATGTGAAAGTTCGCTCGTCCCCCTTCCTTTCATCTTTCCTCCCTTCAATGTCGTGTTTTCCTCCTCACTAAAACGACGCAGGGAGTCAGAGCGTGTGTTTTCGGTACGCCGTCGCAGTTCGAGGCGTTCTCGTTGAGATTTTGATTTATTTGCAATATTTAATGAACACGCTGGACGGTGAGCTTTGCAGCCTTTCGGTGTGCTTGCTGCCAAAGCAATACAGACTGTAGCTGAACTCAGCGCTGACCCCGACGACCATCAGAATCCCTGATGAAGAGGCTCCTCCTCTGGACTGATCTGTGTGTGTGTGTGTGTGTGTGTGTGTGTGTGTGTGTGTGTGTGTGTGACTGAGGTTGCAGCTGCATGTTTTTCAGAAATGCACTTCTTATCTTTTGAAAGCCGAAATTTGCTTGAGTGAAGCGTTCAGTGTCTGTGGGAACACGTTAGCTTTTGTACAGCATTAGCTTAAACATAAACTGTATTCTTGCTTATTGTTCTGAAGTCCACCTGAAATTAACCTGCATGTTTTTCCTGCTCTGTGCATCATGTCCTGAGAAACAAGAGTTTACGGTCGTGCTAGCAGCTCTATGAAGCTGCATTTATGCACAGCGTGGTTTGTGCTAACATTAGCATGCTAATATGCTAACATGAGGATGTTCAGCAGGTATAATGTTTCACCGTCTTACTTTAGCATGTTAGCATGCTAACATTTGCTGAACACCAGGTCTGATGATGGTTGGTTTTGCAGGTATTTTCTCATGACTACATTTCATCCTGAGGAACATGAACGTCTGCAGGTCCTTCCTCTGTTCCCCAGACTGATCAGGCACATGAAGGGAACATGACAAAGAGTCCCGTGTTCCCTCGTTCCACATGTGCTCTTCACAGAAAAGGTGACAGCGTGCATTGCTGCACACTAATTGTTCCCCTGTGGTTTTAGCACAGTGCAGTAATAAAGCACAAGCAATGCATCGACAGCATAGCGTGACTTTAACGTGTGCAGGGTGGACGGACATGACAGAGGACAGAGACAGAGACAGAGACCGAGGACAGAGGACAGAGGACAGAGGACAGAGACAGAGACAGAAAAAACATCATTCGAACCATCAGTGTCTCCATGATGTCAAAAAACTGAATTCAGTCGTGTTGTCGCTGCAGTCAAACAGCGTCCTCAGCTCAGACGTTGAGTCCAATCAGATTGCAGCTCATTTCTAAACAGCCTCTCGGAGCCAATCGATTTGATTCGATTGGTTCTGCCTACATTTGTTAGCCCTTTACTGTTTGTGTCTGAGACCCTTGTGACAAGAATAAGAAGACACAGTGTCCTCCAGTCTGGACTTCCTCTGAAGACGCTTTGTTGTTGGTCTGCGGCACAAATTTGATCAAAACCCTTTTCTTCTTTCTTCAGTTTGGTGATTTCAGCTGGACCTTTCTGACATGTACCACTCAGTATTGGCTTGTATCTGCTTGTATCTTATATCTCTGCTCCTGTGTTAGTTGTGTCCCAGTGCTGTGCTTTTATTTTGAAATGGCTTTATATTAAGGGTTGAATAAAGGACGTGGTGGACTGTATGAGCGCTGCTTGTTGTTTCGGGGGGGGCTGGGATGGACTGTGAGCACCGGCAGAGCAGAGCGTAATGGAACCAGACACGGCGGCTTTGTGTCACTCACATCGTTTCAGGATGACAGTTTCTGTCGACCTTTGACCCGAATATGAAACACAGTACACTGACATGTGAGAGAGGCGACAGAAGAAACTGAGCCTGCGTGTTTGTACAGCACCACATTATCACACGCACACCTCATAATTGACCAAACCGCCCCCCATCGCCTGAAAACAAACAGCCGTGTGTAAAGTCACCGCTGACGACGAGCAGGACTCGTTAGCTGTTTGATCCCGTCAGCTCTGAGCTGCTGTTTGCTTCTCGCAGTGAAAACGCTTCTGATCTGAGTAATGAAATGTGCTGAAGCCTTCAGGTAGTGTCATTCGGTGAAATCAGGGCCGCTCTTATCGCCTCCTGATGACTCGATGATCCGTTTCCAGGAGCTCAGTAAACCTCTTGGATCTATTAAAGTCTGAAAACTTATCGGACAGGAAGCTGTGATGTCACTCGAGTCAGGATGAAGACGACGAGGCTGAAACTGAAACAGACGTGTTGGTGTGGAGTCAGAAAGGTCACTAGCTGCTAACGCGCCACAGTCTCAGATGCATTGTGGGTAATGTAGTTTTGACTGTTTTTGTCACAAACTGTCCCGTCTGAGTCTCTTCAGGTTATCCAGTTCTGAAGTTCTGTGATGGAGAATCACCAGGAACCGTCTCGTTACTCTGTCAGAGTGTTTTAAAGGTACTTGTACTGTAGTATTTCCACTTTGTGCTACTTGATTCTTCTAGACTACGATTTGGAGGAAAATAGTGCACTTTTTACTTCACTACGTTGATTTTAAAGCTGTAGTTACTTTGCAGATTCTCATTAATAGTACAGTATTAAAGTACCCCGCAGTATGTAAAGTAATTAAATCAGCTCCACCTTCACCAACTGCAACGTTAAAGTGATGAACACTTGAATGCATCATTAACTCTAATCCAATAATATAAAGTAAATGATTCTCTCTGTCTCATCAGCACTTTTGGTACTTTGTACATTTTGATGTGAATACTTTTACACTTTTACTGAAGTAGGATTTTGAAAGCAGTACTTGCTGCAGAGTATTTCTAGCCTGTGGTATTAGTACTTTCACTGAAGTAACAGCTGCTGCTGAAGCTCTGTTTGGAGGAAACTCACTGAAGTTTTCTCTCAGCGCCACTAAAGAAACTTGAAACTGTCCAAACATCGTAAAGCCCATTCGGGTGTCAAATGATCTCATACTGTGCTGCAGGGAAATATTCATTTCTGTACATTTATAGCTCCGAGGCATTGTGCTATTGGGTTTTTAATGTCTTTTTTATGATGCCATATTAAGCCTCTGCCGTGTAACGTCGTTTGTTTCTGTCGGTCGCAGTGATCATAAATCAGCTGATGTCACAGTGCAGCCGCTCAGTGTGTCCACGCGTCATACAGACAGTCATGCTAATGACACGCTGTCACATACATGCTGTACTTCAAGCACTCGAATGTCAGGCCAGAACAGAACCGGACTGTAAGAGCACCAAAGCTAAGGTGAGAGCACAGCGAGAACACAGCAGCAGCAGCAGCTCTGCAGAAGGAAAACTGCACTTAATGCAGTATAACGTATATCTTCCACAGTAAAAACATGGAGACAACAACAGGACTGCAGGATGTTTTATAAGCAGACAAAATACAACAAAGATTAAACCAGTGAGGGTTTTTCACGTGTGACCATCAAAACTCTCAAGAAAGTTAAAAAACTGGAAAAAAAACACTGCATCAGAACTTTATTTCTTCTTCCCGACGAGCCCTCAGATTTATCTGGTAGATCCACTAAAGTAGCTCACAGTACATGAAGTATTTAAAGTACCTCCACCTGCAGCAGCTCCAACAGTAACATGCAGCTCTGACACTGAAGCTTCAGTGAGAACAAACAAGAATCAGAGATCAGACACAGGAGACGTTTTACTGCACACACAGTACTTCTACTGCATGGAGCTGACTGTACTGCTGTACTTCTACTGCATGAAGCTGACTGTACTGCTGTACTTCTACTGCATGAAGCAGTCAGATCAGACGTCACAGGAGACGTTTTACTGCAGAATGTGTACTTTTACTGCTGATACTTTCAGTATATTTTGGCGTTACCAGGCCTTCGACTCCACCTGGTTCGTTAGTGTTTTTGCAGCCTCTGGAAACACCTGAGGACAGGTGTGAACGAGTCGCTGGAGTCGTCACAGGAGGCCAACATTACCTGAAATCATGTTTCCATCCTGGACCTCCTCACCTGTGCTGTCCTCTGTGTTAGGGACACACCTCTGACAGGTGACCACCCGTCATGGCTGCCGTTCTTTCACTCAGCTCCATCGATCCGTCTGCTGACGTTTGTTCCAGAGCTTTAAAGCCGCAGTTTCCTCGAACATCCCAGCCTCCCTCACACTCACGGCATCAGTGTTTCGCCGCATGTGTCCCGCCGCGCAAACTCGGTCGCTGTGCATCACATGTGAGGATCACGTGGGAGGCCGAGTGCTGTGAATAATTCAGCCAGATTACATATTGATGCTGCTCGCAGTGTACAGCCGTTATTTAAATCTGTATAATGGAAAACATTTAGAGTCCCCACACTGAGCTGTGATCAGCGTGAGTCACAGCACGTCCTGAGCGTGTGTGTGTGTGTGTGTGTGTGTGTGTGTGTGTGTGTGTGTGTGTGTGTGTGTTAGAAACATATGGTTGACATGAACGTACAGAAGCATAAACCAGCACAAAGTGCTGTGACAGACTCCTGCTCAGTAATTTGGGAAATGTGTTCGTTCTGTTTCTCGTTCCAGTTTAAGAAATAAAAATTTAAAGGAAACAGCTGCTGGTGAAGGTGGATTTTCATGTATTCATATCCTGCTGCAGCCTGTAAAAACACACTGAACCTGTGAGGTAAATGAGCTCAAAGTGGAAAGAAGTGGAAAATGGAAATACTTCATAACTGTACTCAGTGGAAGTACTTGCCCACGGCAGTCTTTATGCTAAGCTAAGCTAAGCTAAGCTAACAGGTCCTGACTGTCTAATGAACACACAGACATGAGATCGATGTTTTTAATCACATCCATGTATTTCATGGTCACCTGACCCTCAGGGATGTGTCATCGTGTGCACCTTGAGACGTCTGAGGCTCAGCTTAGCATCACGTGGCTCGCAGCCGCTCCACAGGACAGCCGCTGCGCTAACAAAGAGTCAGCATGGCGGCTGGTTGGCTTTGTTTCTGCGTGTTGCTCTTTGCAGTCTGGATGTTCCTCCCTCTGCTCCTTCGCCTCCGGTGCTGTCATGGCGGCCTCCTCTGCCTCGGGCGACAGTCCACGCCGCAGACAGCTCCTCAAGAGAAGTGTCAGGAGGACGGCTAGCGTGTTAGCCGTAAGTGGCAGGTGACTCCAGGGTGACGCCGTGATTTCCTGACAGGATTCACAGTCACGGAGAGGCTGTACCATGAATAATACACAGCAGAGGTCCGTACGGCTGCAGGCCGGCAGCAGATCAACACCAGCGAAATGAGTCAAAGAGACGAGAGGCTCACAGGTGAACACACCTGCACCTGTGAGGAGCGGGTCAGCAGGAAATGACAAACCTCATCCTGTTTATTCACATTCTACTTCTACTTCAGTGATTCAGCTTTATGTACTTTTACTGCATTACACTTCAGAGGGAAATATTCTACTTCACAACATTATCAACAAAATCTAACATATTAAACTAGATTTTACTTTTATCCTCGTATTTATGTTTTTATTTGTAGTCATCAGTCGATCGATCCCATAACTGAATTTCTCTGTGAAGCACGGCACCGCTGTAGATAACAGCTCGATATTAGTACTTTCTTATTGTGTTGCTTTTCTACTGCAATATTACAGCTGTGTCGTGGTATTCTGTCTAATACTCAACAGTACTGCATTACTCCTGTGTACTGTGTGCACGTGACATTATTGTTATCTTCACCCAGATGCTCTTTACTGCATCGTTGGTTCTGGAGTTGCAGTACTGTTACTACAGTACTACTATAATAAATATAATCTTTATTTCTTTAGTGTCGTCCCCTCAGGCTCAGAGAAGTTTTATCAGCTGAATGTGAATATGAGAAAGAGAAGAAAGAAACTGAGAAAAACACCAAGCAGAGGGAGAAAACTGTGTGTGTGTGTGTGTGTGTGTGTGTGTGTGTGTGTGTGTGTGTGCAATAATCCAATTCAGTGCAGTTCAAACAAATAAGGATGTTATCCTGTTAGAAAGTAGCTGTTGTGCTCGGGGGTCTGCTGTGACATGGTTAAATGTCAGAGCCCATCTCTGCTGAGACTAATAGGATGAGAATGGAGGAACACACACACACACACACACACACACACACACACACACACACACACACACACACACACACACACAGTAGTATATTTTATCATTTTTATTCGTCATTACTTCAGATACTTAGAGCCACACTGATCATGAGGTGATATGAGAAGGTGCTCACTGCTGGCGACTCTTCAGCCTGTTTTAGCTCCTGCATTTGGTTCTCCAGAACATTTCAGCTTTGTTTTAGTCTCGTCACCCTCGTTTCCATCAAACCAGCTCTGATGGGGCCACGACTCATGACCTGCTGGCCAAAAACAAGCTACAGCAGAGTGAATACTGGACTTACACTGACGGACATGCTGCTCATGTCTGCTGGATGTGTAAACAATCAAACATGTTCTTCATGTCAGCTTCATCTGGTGACACGGTGGAAACACTGTCGCCTCACAGGTAGAGGGTCCCAGGTTCGATTCCCGCTGTGGGCACTGGTGGGTGTCCTCCACCATGCCTTCAGTGCCTGCTGCTGGAGGAAAGGGGCCTTTCTGTGTGGAGTTTGCATGTTCTCCCCGTGTTCGCCTGGAGTTTCCTCCTTAAAAAAACACTAAAAACATGGATGAAGAACCACCTGACCAATGGCGACAGAAGAAACTGGGTCCCCAGGCGCCGGTCGGCTGGCAGCCCACCGCTCCTGGTCTGCTGTGGAGGAAGGTTAAAGGCGGAGGACAAGTTTCACCTAATTGCATGGCGTGTGAGAGCAGGACTGTGTGTGTGTGTGTGTGTGACAAATAAAGGGGATTGTCCCTCCGATTCTTCTTCTTCACATGTGACGAATATGAGGTGGACTGCTAACGACTCCCAGGATGACACACATCACGATAAGCCGGCACAATAACGTTCACCCTCACCTCGTTGGCTTTGATTTAGACACCAAAACCACTGCTGCTTACTTACATGACACAGCTTAAGTGACGTTAGGTAAGTTAAGATAAGTCAACGGGACACAAGCGTCAGCCTCCTGAGTTTGTCTGTAGGTTCCATCATCCTCCTCACCTTCCTCCATACGTGGACCTTCTCTGTACGACGTCACCTGACCTCATGACGAATGACGTCTGTTTACCTGATGAGGTCACAGCGGGGATCAGTCTGATGTCAGATCCATCTAAGCGGCTGATCCCAGTCCTCGGTCTGCTCAGGACTCCTCTGCTTCGTGGACCTCCAGTTAAAATGAACAATGAGCAGAAGCTTTTAAAGATGGATCAGGATGACTTTTGCTGAGCTTTTCTTTAATCTGTGCAGAAGCAGAGCTGAAGAAGAAAAGAGTTTGATGGGCTCTTGGTGGCTTTAATGTTTCCTTCGGGGGTTTCTAAGACGGGAGACTTAGCGAGTGAAGCCGAGAGATAAACTGCTGCTTATCTGCATATTCATGAATGCACTTCAGTCGTCTCCTCAGCTGCTCGAGCGCTGCGTTTCCAGGTGTTGAATAACAGATTCGGGACGTTAACAGCAGCAGGACACCACTCGAGAATATTTTTAGCTGAACAATAGACAAGTTTCTGGAAAAGCTGTCGAGTGGTTGAAGTGTGTGTTGGAGTGTGTGACTTCAGGACGAAGTGGAGCTCATAATTGATTGTGGGACGTGGTTGGCTGTGGATATTTACCCGGGCCGCTCTCAGAGAGCTCAGGGTTACAGTTATTAGTCGTGTGTTTATGCTGCCGGTGAGTCGATCTTTCTCGGATGCTTTCTGCTGACGCTGCACAGCTTTAAGGTCACGCAGCCACACTGTGCTTACACATTTCTCAGGAGGCTTTTCTGGATGTTTGGCAGTTTTTCAACTTGACTGGTTGTCGTGCTTCCTCCTGCCATCTGTCCAAAGAAGCAGAAATTCACCGCAGTCAGCTGGAGCGAAGCGAGCTGAGGAAGCCCATCACGAACGTGGAGCTCACTCACATCTGCACTTTTCTGTCGTTTCACAAGTCAAACTTTGGCTGAAACAGACTTTTTCAGCTGCTAATCGTCTCTGCGTGACGGCTGAAGGAAGTCCTGCTGAAGGCAGCTGAAAGCTCCAGAAATAACTCGACAGTGTGTTTCCCAAAATGTTCCTTAAACTCTGAGCTCTCTCTGAATGAGTCGTGTTTTACGAACGGTTGTTTGAAGGCAAAGAAACGAGTTTCATTCTGTCATTGAGGTTTGAGACTTTGCTGAAACATGTTTTTAGGACAGAAGGTCTGCCTTCATCGCTCTCATCGGCTTCACGTGTCGTCCGATTGTCCTCTTCAGCTCGTCCTCTTCCTCTCTGCCTTGAGGACTTCATCATCCACTCACGTGAGGGCGCCTCTCCTCGCCACGGCGTCGTCTCATCCGGCCTCCGTCAGGCTCTCCCCCTCGTCTGGGTCAGGCTGTGTAGCTCCCTGCCTTCAGCTCAGTCAGACTCCAGAGGAAACAGTGCCCCCCGCCTGCTGCTGTCAGCGTTTTGTCAGTATGTGTCACAGAGGAGCTTTCTGGGCCGGCAGCCGGCTGGCTGGAGGCAGCGCTCCCTCTCATCTCCACGCTGCTTTTGCATTTGTCTTCAGCCCTCAGACGCTGAACCGCCAGTGGTTTTATTGCTGTGCTTCTGGCTCAGAAAACGTGTCAGACTTGATTTATCAACCTGCTCAAAGTGAACATTTGGACTTAAATGAAAGGTAAAACTTAAAGAGAGTCTGCGTCACTTCTGACAGCAGGGATAATCACAGCGGCGCACCTTTGCTCCTTTCAGCCGCGGTGGAATGTAACGACGTCAGCAGGCGAAACGCTGCGATCCACCTCTGCTCCACGTCACGTCGAGTTTTACAAACAGAACATGTGAAGAGTTTAAAAAATGTGTTTTCTTATGAATAAAGTACACCTGAATTACTTTCAACACGTTAAGCTAAGACGGGGAACACTGCCAACATCCCTGATGAACATCAGCGTTAGCATGTCCCTGTGAGCCTGATATGCTATCAGTTAGCATTGAGCTAACCCCTCTGTCTCATTTTCAACCACTTCCACATCGTTCAGCGCCTCTCTATCGATCTCATTTCCATAATCTGAATAAAGCAGAAGGCTGCTCATTTCACATGTTAATTGCTGCTGTGGATACGAAGCATTTCTTTCAAATAAAATGAATAAAATCGTGTTTTTGCAGACGGATGAAGGGACTGTTTGAAGGAATGAAGATGGTGGCAGATGCAGGTTAAATCTCTGAGTCTAATTGGTTCTTCCCGCTCATCGATCATGTGATCATCTGGGAGCTGATCTTAAAGGGGACTCCCACGCTTCACCGTCGCTCGCTCGATGCTTTGTTCTTCAGCCGCTTTATTGGCTCCTCGCAGCGCTCTGAAGTGTGATTCTTGGAAGTTTGATAAGTTTTATCTGGTTTGCCTCAAATCATCCGAGGTGTTACTGAGCGTCTGTTTCTCCTCTTCAGAGAACCAGCATATGACCACAGACGTCCGGCTGTCCAACACGAGCCGCTCTTTGACCCTTTAGACGAATGAGTCTCCATAAGAAACTCTGTCCAGCATTTACTCATCTGCAGTCTGGACTGTGACTGTCCCCCTCTGACGTGTCGAGACATTTCAGCCTGAAATGCTGCAGACTGCTTCAGTCTGAAGAAGAAGTCCTGCCTGTTTGTGCATGTTGCTGCTGGAGGAGGTGCAGCCTCATTCCTTCATGTCATGCTGCAGCTTTATGCCGCTGGCCCGCCGCCTGGATCTGCTCCGACCGAAGCGAAGGACGTCACATGACCACGTCGTGCTTGTGCTGTGCCTCTTTGGTCCACATTGAACTATTTGCCTTAAAATGTGGTTCAGACGTTCACGTTCTCCTCAGGATGAATTGATGATCCTCTGACTTTTCATTTAGCGCCACCATCAGGTCAACGGTTTAATTTGACCAACATTTGTGAGCAGATAGACTCCCTCAGCCTCAGCTGTACTCTGTGAATAGTGCTAACCAGCACTGGCATGCTAACACGCTGAACAAAGATGGGAACATTTAAACATTATATCTGCTGCATGTTACCGTCAACCTGAGGGGACCTGAGGGGACCTGAGGGGACCCGAGCAGACCTGAACAGACCTGAGCAGACCTGAGGGGACCTGAGGGGACCTGAGGGGACCTGAGGGGACCCGAGCAGACCTGAGGGGACCTGAGGGGACCTGAGCAGACCTGAGCAGACCTGAGCAGACCTGAGCAGACCTGAGGGGACCTGAGGGGACCTGAGGGGACCCGAGCAGACCTGAGGGGACCTGAGGGGACCTGAGGGGACCCGAGCAGACCTGAGGGGACCTGAGGGGACCTGAGGGGACCCGAGCAGACCTGAGCAGACCTGAGCAGACCTGAGCAGACCTGAGGGGACCTGAGCAGACCTGAGGGGACCTGAGGGGACCTGAGGGGACCTGAGCAGACCTGAGCAGACCTGAGCAGACCTGAGCAGACCTGAGGGGACCTGAGCAGACCTGAGGGGACCTGAGGGGACCTGAGGGGACCTGAGGGGACCCGAGCAGACCTGAACAGACCTGAGGGGACCTGAGCAGACCTGAGCAGACCTGAACAGACCTGAGCAGACCCGAGCAGACCTGAACAGACCTGAGCAGACCTGAGCAGACCTGAGCGGACCTGAGCAGACCTGAGCAGACCTGAGGGGACCTGAGCAGACCTGAGCAGGCCTGAGCAGACCTGAGCAGACCTGAGGGGACCTGAGGGGACCTGAGGGGACCTGAGCAGACCTGAGGGGACCTGAGCAGACCTGAGGGGACCTGAGGGGACCTGAGGGGACCTGAGCAGACCTGAGCAGACCTGAGCGGGCAGGAGTGGACCTGTGTTTCAGGTCAGGTTACGTCCTCGTCTCATTCAGGCGGCGTTGGCCTGCTGGTCGGCACTCAGGTGAAATGAAGCGACCTGCGCTGTAACAATAACGTTTCATTCAGCATCCTCAACTTTTCCATTTGGGAGAAACACCAAACCTGGTTTTGTTGTTGCATCTTTTCATTTCAATTCTCCATTTTTGTGTCACAAAACCTGAACTTACATCAGCATATATATAAGATTTTAAAGGACTGTTGTGTGCACGTCCGTCCTGATGTCCTGAATCAGTGGACGTCTTCACTGTGTTTGACTCGTCCCACCTCCCAGCTGTTCATATGTGTGTGTGCGCTTCATGCACAGAGCTGTGACAGTACAACGAGGGCTGCAGCTCGCGATCATTTCCACTGTTTTCGAGTCTGAAGCACCATCAGACTGGAAAAACGTGCTTAATTAAATGTACTGTTCTTCATGCTGCTTGTTTACTTCACACACGTTCTTATTTTTCATTATATTCTGTGCTTACCTTCATTTTCAGTGTTATTTTGTCTGACAGTGTGCATGCATTTTCCTTCTAATTAAAGGATTCGCTTGGAAACAAGGTGGTGCTTCCCAAAGGCTTCATGTCCTAATTAAAACAAGTCAAATAAAGAGCAGAGCACAAACTGACATCAGCTGGATCTTATTGTTCAGCCGGCAGCCAAAAACTCAAACTTAGGAAAGTTAGAACTTCAGATTTAGGAGGATTTTTGCAGGAAACGATGAATCTATTATCTGAATTGTTAATTCAATTAATTTTTGCAGCTCAAAGTGAAAAAACAACATTTTGGAGAGATGAACGTTCATGATTAGATGATCTGTTTTGTAAATGCAAACGGATGATGATTCCACTTTACGTGTAAAATGCACGTTATTCAGATGCAGGTTGTTTATTTGATGCTGAGGCTGCAGGATGAGCATGGAGAGAATACAAAGAAGCCTCCGGAACAACAGGGAGGTAAACAGACTGATCAGCATCGTGTGATGAGACAATAGTCCTCAATCTGCACAGAAATACTGCAGTTTGGCAAAACACACACACACACACACACACACACACACACACGCAGACATATGACCCTCCAGCAGAGACACGCTGGCAAACTAAAAGCTGAAAAACATTAAATGATGATAGCCATTAATTTCAGATTACTGTACAGAGCACATAAAAGTCATCCATTAAGGTTAGCCAGCATCAGGGCGGAAATGGAAGCGGTCGCCAGCGTTATTAACCACAGTGAGATCTATCATGAAGCAGAATGAAAATGCCAAACACCAACAAACACAAACAGAATAAACAGACGGAGGCGACTTTTCAAAGCGCCGCTGCACGATGTCGTCCAGCTGTCTGGAGGTGACACACGCGCACCTTTCACGCACCAGCGAGTGAAATCTTTTCTCTGCTATAACAACAATAAATCACAAAGCAAAAACATTAGCTTCAGCCTGCTCCATTAGATGGAGAGGAGGAGGAGGAGGAAGAGGCGGGGAAGGGAAAAGAGAGGTGAAACATGGGGGAGTCAGCTGTGAAAAATGACTGAAAATTGGACCTAAAATAAGAGGATGAAAGGTAGGTGGTGCAGTATGGATTGAACAGGACGCCGCAGCAGATGAAGTGTTTAATGAAATGTATGAACCTGATGTTCCTGAAAGCAGAGCGCAGATGTTTGGAGGTCTGATGGACTGCAGGTCATCTGACTGCGATACAAACAGGGTCAAAGTTCATTCGTGGCTTTAAAACTGCAGGTTGAGAAGACAATAATCAAATCTAACAGTCATTAAAGGTCCACTCATCGTCTTTGCAGGCTTCAAGTGTGTCTCAGTCACCTTCAGCAGACTCTCAGTGTGTTACACTGATGGTTTTGTTATTGTTAGAGGTCACCAGTGACTGTACCAGTGCCGCAAATGTATAATTAAAGGGCCATTGTGTCGCCGTCCTGAGACGATGTTCAGACTGGAAACAGCCAGCGCAGACGAACGACCTGACAGCTGGTTTCATCCAAATGTGCTGCAGATTTTACCTGAATTTCAAGAGAATGCGTTCATCAGGAGTCAATGTGCATCAGCAGTAGGTGGCGCCAATTCTCCAACTGGAAAACCACGAAATACAGCAGAAGAAGAAGAAGAAGAAGAAGAAGAAGAAGAAGAAGAAGAGGCTGTAATTAAAAGAGCTTCAACTGAACCTGACACGGTGAAAATAATGTGGAAAACAGGCTGGAAAATGTGCATAAAGCCACGCTGATGGCAGGACGTCCGGTCCAGTGCGGCGCTCCTCCTGCAGGTGTTTACCTGCTCGTCTGTGGGTGGAGAGGAACCAACAGGTGGAGCTTCATTCAGACGAGGCAGAGCAAAGGCAGCTGTCGGTATTGTGGTGAGAAAAAGCGACATTTGGAGAGTAGATGTGTGTTTTGTGTGAAAAATGATCTTTGAACGCAGGAAGCACGTTAGCAGCCAGATGTTTCATCCAATTAGAGTTAATGAGCAACAGCTGATCATTTTCCGCCTTTGATTTTTGTTGTGTTGGAGGTGAACGGAGAAGCTGCAGCCTGAGCGTTCTGCACAAACAGGAGGACAGATCGAGGTTCAGGAGGAGACTCGTCCTGGTATTTTTAAAAACCAGGAACGGATCCAGAGTTTGTGGGCGGAGGGCTCGAGGGTCGTCCACTTCACAACTTCAGCTCAAACCAACAGGCGTGCTTCGCCATCGCAGTGCAGCCGACGAGGAGAGCTTTGGCAGCAGTGTCGGTGAATCTGAAAGTGAAATGAACTCACGGCGGATGATGTGAGTCTGGATGAGCAGCGGCCTCACACACATCACATCCTGTGTGTGAATTTCTGCAGCTTTCAGACTTTTCCAGGGAGATTTGAGGACGCGGATCATCGAATAGAAGACATGTCCTCTCATGATCCAAGGACGTTTGTGTGTCTTAATTGATAAATGAACTATGATCATGCAGACGTCCTCATTGCTCCTCTCTGCTGTCTTTTGTCTTCAGGAAGCTGAAGCTCACAAATGTCCCTTTTCTCTGACACCAGCAGACAAATGATTCACTCAGCTGGAAGAGGGGCGCGATTTTAAATATGGCAGCATTAAGAGCGCTGCCTACACCCGTCTCTGGAGGACACCTACATGAAGAGCTTCCCCCCGACGGGACCTGACGTGGGTGCTATTAATTCTGCTGTCGCTCCTGACTGTTTGCACTCAAAGCCGACAAACGCAGGAGCCACAAAGCTGCTGTAGCTTCTGCACCCGGAGACACAGCAGCTCTTCAAGCCCGTCCACTGAACAGGAGACATACAGTATGTTTAATGCATATTTGGAAATACAGGCTGACAGATTAATGTATCTGGATCTTATTAGCTGGAAAACACAATGCGATCATGAAGCCTCACACTGGTCCACATTCAGTAAAAGCTGATTTAAAAAAAATACCCCAGAAGCTGAATATTTTCATGTTTTCTCTAATGGTAATTTATTATATTCATTTATATTAAAGAGATCTACATTTTAGCACCATATTTAAGATATTTCTGACTTTATTTTGACACAGTTCACTGTATCTGTCACTTTAAATGTGTGTAAATCATCATTATCACCTCATCTGAGGTGAAGCAGCTGATGGAGAGTTCAGAGTTTCATTGGCTGTTTGAAGCGTCAGTCATCTGCAAACTCAGCTGTGATTGGCTGAGCCTTCAAACAGAAGAAGAGAAGGCGGCCCCTCTGTTCAGCTCAGACTGTCATTGGCTGCTCTGGTTGTTAGGCTTCGTATGGAGGATCGTGATTGGTCCAGTGAGTCATTTCAAACCTGAGGAACCAGAAACAAGATGGCGGCGAATGTTTGTTCCTGCTGAGAAACCACAGAAGAAGAGCAGAGGAGGAGCTCAGTTTGAACGGAGGAAACATGTTTCTGTGGATTATTTTCATGTTTTGCACTAAAGATCTTGACTGCAGCGGATCGTCTGTGGACGTTTCAGACGTTTTTATCGATCTGAGGATCAATGCGAGACGTCAGCGGTGAGTTTTAAAAACGCCTGTTTGTCTGCTGTCGGCGTTTATTGAGCCTCCTGCTGTGATTGGATCTTAAAATGGTTTCAATCAGTCAATCAATGATATTCTGAGCTTTCTAACGGTGTTCAGTGATAATGATATAATGATAATATAATATTATTTCTATTTTCTGTCTTCTGCTTCACCACATTACGTTTACGTGACAACAAACAAAATACAATCAACAGATAAACTTTGATGTATAATTACAGGATAAATGAAGTCTTTATTGATCCCTGAGGTATATTTATGAGCCACTCTGCAGCAAACAGTCAGCTTCACCTTCATCAGCTGCAACATTACAGTGATGAACACGAGTGCATCCATAACTATAATGAAATAAAATCATACTTTACTCTCAGTGGAAGTTTGAATGCAGGACTTTTACTCGTCACAGTACTTTTAAACTGAGGTATTAGTACTTGTTGCGCCTCCGTGCTTCAGTAATTGTAGTTTTGCTTCACATCTGTGTGTGTGATCTGTGACGTTCGCTCCCTGAGTTCGTCCTTGAAGGCGTGGACTGTGTCTCAGATGTCTGATCTGTAAATTCAGCCGCAGGCCTGTCGCGGCCGTCCTCAGATCCCTCCGTGGTCTCGCCCTTACATGCAGCGTATCTCAGACCTGGTCCCCCCTGAGCGCCAGCGGACCCCTGGGATCCTCCCACCGCCGCCCGCTGACGGCGCCCTGTGCTCCAGACAGGCCAACAGGAGTCTGCTGATGCTTTTAAGAAGCACCCTCAGACCCACTTTCACTCTCCGGCTTTTAAAGGTGTTTAACCTATTTTTACCTTCGTCTGACGCCTCGGCTTCGAACTCCTCTTGTATGTGGACTCATACTTCAGTCTGGAGAGACGACAGTGACACACAAATGTTTATTATAACAGATGATTGGTGATAAATGAGTCTTGCAGGACGTCTTTTGGTGCTTTGACTCTGAATCCACTAATCGCTGCAGCTGCTGGAAAGAACTGTGCAGAGTTTCTCCTTTTCGCTGCTGGTGTGGCAGACAGAGCAGATGTCCTGATATCTGAGGTTATTTTTAGGTGTGTGTACATTAAGTCCTCCTGCACAGAGGCGGACGCAGGCTGAAGCTGGTGGACGGAGCTTTTCAGCACAAAATGAGCAACGTAAGGAAGCGAAATGGCAGATTTTCCTCTTCACGCAGGCCGACAGGGTTCAGGTGAGCGCAGGTGAGGCAGGTGCTCTGCTGCAGTCGTGGTGTTTCTGTCCAAACACACGTCCACCTTCTAAACTCTCTGTCTCTCCCACGCTGCTGTAATCTGTCAGCGGCTCTTTGGACCTGTGGAACAGAAAAGACAGCAGCCGCAGGTCAAAGGCAACAGTTGGAGCTGGATGTTTCTTCGCGGTGTGAAGTCTGAGTGCTTCGACCAGAAAACGCTCTCCCACCGCTTCCATTTGCTGCTTTCACCTCACAGAGTTTCAGCTCATGTTCAGCCGTTCTGCTTCTGGACTCGTGCTCTTTGTCCATACATGACAGGTTTTCAGCACTTACGCTCCACAATAAGAGACAGAAGAGTGTTTGCTGAGGAGCCAGAGGTCATCGGTGTGCTTTTATATCTGCATTATGTGCACTGAAACACTCAGCTGCTCTAATCATGTATTTCTGTTACGCACATGTTTTCTGATTCACTCCTCAGGCTGCATCTGTGTGTGTGTGTGCGTGCGTGTGTGCGTGCGTGCGTGCGTGCGTGCGTGCGTGCGTGCGTGCGTGCGTGTGTTTTCGACCATGGGTCAAACTCCAGAAACACTTGATCCTACGTTTGGGCGTCTCCCTGTCCGCTCAGCGGTCATGTTTCCTCCGTGTGTCCTTTCGTCTCAGACTTTCTGTAAAACAAAGATTCCTTCAGGCTCAAACTCGTAGAATCACTTTCCACCGTCCCGGCAGTGAAAACTGACCTTGGTGAGGTGTTGGAGGTGTTGGAGGTGTTGGAGGTGTGCCCGTCTGCAGCTCTTTTCAGCTCGCTGGGCCTGTTTGTGTTTGTGCTCCGATCAGCTGAGCACACAGAGCAGATGACGTCCAGCTGACCTGGACCTGCGTTACTGACGAACAGCTGCTAACGAAGCTCCGCTAAAGTGACAAACACGTCATGCAGTAAACAGTGAAGTTACAGCATTAACACTAACAAGACAGACAGAAAACATCAAAGCAAGTTCAGATCACTCTTATTGTTCAGGCCTGTATTCAAAAGTCTCATCAGCTGATTGACCAAAGCGTCCTATTCACTGTGCAAACATCTCATCTCTCAGCTAAATTTATAATTTCTCTTTTTTTAGAGCATAAAGGAAAGCTGATGGTTTTATTTGCTGTGTTTTTGTTTACTTCCTTTTCCACAGCCACTAACCGGCCCAGCAAACTGCAGAATACCTCAAAATTTAACAGTTTCATGCCGCACATACTGTGAAAAGCAGTATGTGCTGTTTTATGTACTGCATTTGTTGAGAGTTTGTAGCAGGTGGTTGGAAATGCAGGCAGTGTGAAGACAGGCGGAAAAGCAAATGAACGGCCATGAAAGGAGAGACGAAGAGGCAGAATGTGACAATTAATCATTAAACTGTTCATCATAATGCTGATAAACTGAAAGAAGTCACTGTGTGTTTATCGCTAATTAAAAAATGCTAGCATGCTAACATGCTGGTGAACATGGGAAACGCTAAACCTGCTAATCATCAGCGTGTTAGCATCATAGTGAGCATGTTAGCAGCTGGCTTTAGCATTTAGCTCGAAGGCGCGCTGCGGCCTCTCAGAGCCGCAGGTGGAGGTGAAGGTGGTGTCGCCTCCAGCCGAGCACTCGCCGTACACGTCTAATGAAAAGGCAGAACGGCGCAGCTCCAGCGTGTTCAGTGAACCGTGAAATCACTATTCACCACTTCATTATCCAGGTTTAATGAATCAATGCTCAGATTCTAGAAGATCATCACGTGTTTGCAGCGCGGCGTCCTGTGAGAACCACGTATCTCCAAAAAGAAAAACAGGCTGTTTTCAGCTTTGTGACGATGATTTTTCAGCTGATCCAAGAAGCTTTTAAAGAGTTTATTGAGCTGAAGACATGAAGGAACTCTTCATCCTTCAGTTCAGCACATCTGGAGATACAAGCTTTTCACTGGACAGGAAGGGGCTCAGAAACTAATCTGGAAACAAACTAAAGCTGTCAGATAAATATAGAAGTGTGTGTGTGTGTGTGTGTGTGTGTGTGTGTGTGTGTGTGTGTGTGTGTGTGTGTGTGTGTGTGGTCATGCTCTCACACAGTATATAAAGACATTTTATGGACGTGAGGACACAGGACGACGCAGCGTCACACCGATCCCCTCTGGAATGTGGATCAACATAGATCCACGTTATCACCCAGAGGACGATTCAGGACGTCCACAGCACCTCAGAGTCCTCAGAGACGGAGACGGAGGCCGACGTCCCTCCTGCAGCTGAGCGCATGAAATGCATGAAAACATGAGAAATGATGAGAGATGTTCATTCATTACAGGGATGCTGACGGAGCGGGCGGAGGCATGGAGCAAAGACAATCACTGAAGAATAGATTCAATCTCTCTTCATCGTTCTCGAGCCTCATCTTCACCCACTGCTTCCTGCATTTGAGTTATTCTTTTATCACAGCGGCCATCACTCTGGGAGCCAGTGATGAGGTGCTGTGATATAACCTTTCCTCCTCTCTTTGGCTAATCATCCGTCATCTCGGCTGTGGTTCAGAAAGCTCTCACACGGCTGAAGGTGAGCTTTCGGCTTCTCTCTGCAGGTTTGTAATCGCCTGCTCTGAATGTACAAACCCCGTTTAAGCAGCAGATATTTCACACACGCAGGTCTTATTCGTTCCACCCGTGGCGCTAACAGATGTCTGCAAAATGCAAATTTAGACAGCAAGGCTGACAATTTGCAGTGAATTAGCCGAGCTTTTGAGTGAAGGGTACAAGCTGGCATTTCCGTGGCTTTCAAAGAGCTGCGGCGCTGCCTCCGTGAAGACGGCTTTTATGGTGCACTGAGTCCAAAAGGTGAGACTGATTAGAGGTTTGTGGTGACCTGCTGTCATCGCAGAGCCTGCCGTCTCTGTGGACTCACGTCTGATTGGTCCACACGCACAGTGTGTATCAGCAGTCTGGGCTCATGCTTATCAGTTAGCTACAGTTCAAAGCATGAAAACAAGACTGATGAACACATTAAATCCTGTCAAACTCGCTCATCTGCTCCTCAAACTGGACTGAAAATGTCACTTTTGTGCTCTCATTGATTCTTTCCTTTGCAGTCGATGTGAAGTCCATCAGTGTGGATGCAGGAGCTGCTGCAGCTCGGCTCGAGGCCGAGGAACATGTGTCACATCAATACCTGCTGACGGACGGAGAGCGAGGAGGGAGGAAGGACGTGGGTGAGAGTCATCATGAGGTCTCTGCTGATGGGTGAGGAGGTGAGCGACCTGCGAGGAGGAGGCGCAAAGGCTGGGCTGAGGACAGGAACGGGAGAGAAGAGGAAGAGTTGGAGACGTTTCAGGCGACAGAAGCCAAGTTTGGTGAAACTCTGAGCGTTTGTGATTCTGCAGCAGGTCCACATTTGCATGAGTCACGAGCGTTGTCATCATCTGTGAATGATGAAATGAAGGAGGCGTGCCCGTCAGCCGGCCACACATCACAAATCTGATCACATTTTTTCCCAGGCTGCCCTCCTGGAGCACACACATTTCACCTCCTCCATTTATTCATGACTGCCGCACGGCTGCGGTCGGACGTGAGCCGTGTCACCCCGAGAGGTGGAGGCGAGAGGCGGTTCAAATCAACATGAGCAGGAGAGGCCTATTGTGCTCGCCGCACGGCAAGAAATAAGAAATCTAAATGTAGGGACAGGTTTGAGGACAGGAAATGTGAAGCCTCCCTCTGCTTTTGTGCTGCCCCCCCCCCATCCTCAGAGGTCTGGTGTCGTTCACAGAGGTGGAGCGTGGACGAGCTCGTCGCGTCCGCCTTATCGCCTTTAATCAAATCCAAAGTGTCAGAGCACGTGAACGCATCGCGGCCTTTGTTCAGAACCAGCGTGAAGCATCAGCGTTGATGAGTGAAGGTCATGTCTTTGTTATCTCACAGCACGAGGCGACGCAGTGAAATGCAAACTGCAGCCTTTCATGCTGCAAACACACAGTGCAAACAGTGTTTTCACAGAAGAATGACATAAATAAAACAGGATTTACTTTATATTTGTACATGAATACATGCAGACAGTGATGACTCTGTGCTGGATCGCTCCTGTGCTACCTGTGCTGTGTCTTCACCCTTCAGCAGGTCTGAGATCAGCTGGCTCGTTGGACAGTTCGAGCTGCAGGAGGACCGACGGCTCGCTGTTAACTCTGCATCACCTGCACCAAATGGACCAAAGTGTCCTCGGGGACGAGCGCGGAGCTCTTTATTTAACACTTCCCGTTAGTCTTCTGCTGGAGGTCTGAAGCAGCGAAACGTAAAACACAGATCACACATTCAGTCCTGAGGTAGCTGCTGCTGAATGATTAATGCTGAGACGCAGCGAGTTTGAGCTGAGGGTCCGACAAATGCCCCCAGAGCGCAGCAGTCACTGAACCCTCTGAATACTGCATGTACACACACTCATTTATTCAGGGGGGTTGCCATTAGGTCTCCGTTGTTCCTCCCCCCGCCTCCACTTCCTCCCTCTCAGTTTGTGGCCCACGCGCCGTTCGACGGCCGATGTGTCGCCATAAAAAAGCACTTCTCACAGACAGATCTGTAATATTTAAGACGGCAATTAAACTTTCTACTGCGCAGAAAACTTTTATGGAACACTTTCTGTGTATTAATACTTTAAATCACCATCGCACCCACTCATCCCATCATCTCCTACTTTCATTAACCCTGTCTCATAAAGAGCTGGAGGAAGATGCAATATGACAGCGATACAATGAGAGGAGCCTGCGTCGTGATGGAGGACGGCAGAGGGAAACCTAATAAGCTCCGTTTAATATTAACACACATCCTGCAGTTCATGGTGCCTGCACGGCCACATTAAGAGGACAGAGAGAGACACTCATTAAAAACTCCGTCCTCTAATCAGCCTGCTTTATCTCTCTTGGTGTTGGACAGAGGACGAGCTGCATGTCCACACCCGTCCCTTCACAGGACGAACAGCAGCAGCTTTGTTTGTGTGATGGACGTGAAAGCACAGCAGGAAACGTGTGATCCATCAGAGTGCAGAGCCTCTGCATGTACAAATACCACCGTGTACAAGTACTCGAGCCCAGAGAAGCCTGTCATTATTCAGGGTTCATGTGTTCACCTGTCAGCGACGACGCAGGAAGCTCCAGCTGATTGGTCGGAGCGAGGAACGTGAACACGTGACCTCGTTAGCGAACACAGATTTTCATCAGCCATGATGGTTTATTGACGACGCCTTTATCAATTAATCAATTAATGTGAGTTTATCCATAATAAAGACAACAACTCCCATGATGCCACGCTCACTGTGAAGGACAAAGCTTCCCTCTGATTGTTCTGGAGTACAAACGTGAAGTAGCAGGAAATGAAGATATTTAAGTACAGTAAAAGTACTCAGTTACTTTGCACCGCCGCTCCGTCTCTGTCTGACTCCAGACAAACGCGTCCTCTGTGTCCTCTGAGCCCTCAGTCGTCCCTGTGGCTAACCAACACGCTGCTTTACTGTCAGAATAAACTGCAATCGGGTTGAATTCTGGGAAGTGAGCTCACAGAGTTTCTCAGAAATCTGCTCAGATGGACAGAGACAAAGACGTTTCGTCCAAAGCTCGTTAAAGCTTCGCTGTTCGCAGTTATCATTCTGTCAGTCGGGGGGACGGCTGGTCCACTTTGGTCCAGACTCAGACGTTTGCTTCGTGGACTGTCTCTGACTCTTTGGTCAGTCCTGAATCAGAGCTGCTTGGACAGACGGAGCGTGAAGGTCACCTGAACGCCACACCTGAAGAGCAGGTGAACCGTCCTGAGTCCATCACACCGTCAGAGATGTGTCTCCAGCCTGGTCACATGGACATCACGGCAGTGTCTCATCATTCAGCAGCATCTGTATTGAAATGTCTCAGAAAGCGTGAGACTCAGAGGCCACGCGACGGCTCCTGAAAGGTGTCCTGTGCTTTCAGCCGTCACGCAGAACGAACAGAGCTGCAGATGTTCAGCAGAGGTCATCTCGTCTCACAGCTGGACAAAAAACGAGCTGCAGCTCCTTCAGTTTGGACCGCGGGACAGAGCGTCTGTCAGAGGACAACCATGACGAGCAGGTGGTGAGATTCAGTGCTGTGAGAGCGACCGTGTCAGACACGAAGACAAAGACACGAAGACAAAGACACAAAGACAAAGACACAAAGACAAAGACACGACTAAACATCACATCGACTGTGTCTCAGAGATGAAGCACAAAGACAAAGACAGAGAGAGATTTATGACGTTCATGTTGGTGCAGACCATCAGGAAAATCCTAATTATGTCAAGGATCAAACGTCGAAAGGCGACTCACCTCTTCCTCTGTGGTATCGGCTGCAGGACGCCGTCCGGTCGCCTCTGCAGGCACACGGCCGTCAGTCTGTTCACAGAGCGTCAACCCCTGTTTCAAAGGTGTGAGCATGAACGCAGTTAATGAAACACACTCCAGTGCATTGGACAGATGAAGACACAGTTTGCTCTGTAAGTCCGTCCTTCAGTCCAGCTGCAGCCCTCAGGCTCGAGGACTCAGGCTCTAGATCAAACAGTGCGTAGTACACAGTGCGTAGTACACAGTGCACAGTACACAGTGCACAGTACACAGTGCACAGTGCACAGTACACAGTACACAGTACACAGTACACAGTACACAGTGCAGGATCTTTGGTCCTGCTGGAGTATTTCTTTGTTAAATTGTCTGAACACTTCTTCTCCTGCTGATCAATACGCACAGCGGTGCTGGAGAAACGTTGTTAATTAAAGTTTATGTCCATCTCAAGAGATTGTCGTCTCCTCAGGCTAGGAGCCATTTTACAGGAGGAGGAGGAGGAGGAAGAGGAGGAGGAGGAGCAGGAGGCACCTTACAAGCTGAAGTCAGGGAATAAACACTGATTCGTACTCTTTGAATCCTGCAGAGGAGGGTGCACGTCCCACCTGACCTCTGCTGCCGTGTCATTCAGGGTCATCCTGCCTTTATTTCTGAGGAGCAGCTCGCTGACGAACGTCGATGTCAGAGAAATGTTCCAGATTTAACCCAAAGCCTGACTCTCACCCAGCCTGTGTTCAGCTGCAGAGCGCTCCTGCAAATATTTGACTCAGCCGGCAGTTTGTTATAAATAACACAGACAAACATTTCAGCGAATCTGTTCCTGACGCGCTCTGTTGAACCCTCTGTCCTTCATCTTCTGAGGCCTGCGAGCACAAACATGGTGGATTCTGAGCGTCCTCAAACCCGAACGTGTCGTCCTCCGGCATCCAACAACTTCAGGTACTCGTCAGCAGTTTGTCCTGTCTGACAACAGGAAGCGCCTCTTCCTCATCTTCTCCAACTTGGTGGAATCAGGAAGGATTTTTCTTGAATCATCAAACAGGCGAGTTCACGCTGGAGTCTGGAAACACGAGTCACAAAGAAACAAAGAGGAACATTTGTTTTAGTCCCGTCGACTCACACGGTGCTTGAATTGGGCAGAGACAGACGTCTGTCCAACGCAGTGCTGATACTTCAGTTACTACAGCAAAGAAAGTACTTAAAGTACTTTACTGAAGTACCATTTAGTGGATTCATGTTCATGCTGCGTTCATGTGTTCATTCATGTGTTCATTCATGTGTTCATTCATGTTCCTGCTGTAGATGTTTCAGCTCATTGAACTCCTTTATCTCCTGTTGCTGCTTTAATCTTCATCAATGCTTCAGATTCTAGAAGATCATCACATGTTTGCAGCGGCGTCCTGTGAGAACCTCGTATCTCCAAAAAGAAAAACAGGCTGTTTTCAGCTTTGTGACGATGATTTTTCAGCTGATCCAAGAAGCTTTTAAAGAGTTTACTGAGCTGAAGACATGAAGGAACTCTTCATAAAATCTCATCACAAATCATCTTAAAAGGTGCAGAAACGTTCAAACAATGTTGCTCAATAAAATTTTGACCTGAATTATTGATGGAAACTGTAAAATGGAAAGTTTCCTGAGAAAACTCCCCTTGGTGGGGTGTTCATGTGGCGGCGTCACAGGTCATCGTCGCCCCTCTTCCTGGATGTGATGCTCATCTCACTTTAATCTTGTTCATTTCTTCCAAGTGAGATTAATGACATGGGAAAAGCAGATCGATATCCACGTTCCCCTGGGGAGGGAGATTAATGTGGGACAGGAGCCGCTTGAAAGGCAGTTAAGTAGAACACTTCCCCCCAAGGAGATCGCTCACAGCTTAATTAGCTGTTAATGGGACACAAAGTGATATGTGTGCATGAGCGTCTGAATGCATGCATGTGTGTTTCTGTCATAAGAAGATTGAAAGCCCGATACGAACTCTCACGAGGGCCTCAAAGAAGCTGCCGCCGCTGAGGATCATTAATTAATGATGGCTGCTGACGTCTCGGTGTTAAACCATGATAATATCGCTCGCCTTTTACTCCAGGAGCCAGCCGCGCTGAGATCACTAAATAATGTGGGAGCTGAGCGCCTCACAGCTCTGGTCATACTTCACTGATCAATACTCACCGTGGTCGTCGGTCACAGCCTGTTCTTCCTCCTCTCTCAGAGGTTCAGTGCCGGCTGATGAAGACGTGGCATCAGGCTCCGCCGTTACGTCCTGACTGATGCTTTTCTTTGCTCAGTGTTCATCGTTTCTCTCATCAGGCCCCCTCCTCGCTGCATTCAGTCCTCATAGATACAGATATTTTTAAAAAAATGATGCCCCCTCCCTCATTTAAAAAATCAAATCTGTCCACATGACCTTCATTTTACTAATTGTCTCTGTAACCTAAATGATTCCAAGCGTCCGAACGAGCCCTCCGAGCCAGCAGGTGGCGATAAAGCCTGAACTCGATGTCAGATTCTGAGCTTATTTTACTCTGATGGTCGTAATTTAATATCTTGATCAATAGCAGCTGATGATGTAATGATCACATGACCTGGCAGCGCTAACCAAACGTTAGCTTAGCGGTTGTTTCAGACGAGTCTTGCCTGTTTTTTGGATTTGTGATTCTTGCCTGCTCCCTGAGGCACTGCCCTCTCTGGTCTTGACCTTTGACCTGCCTCACCATTGTACACCTTTCACACCTGTGAATTTTTGTAATGAAATCATTGATGTGCACACGCTCTGCCTCTGGAGTCTGGGTCCAATCCCGTCCTCATAGAAGAAGAACGGCCTCTCTTTGGAGTCGTGACCGGATGAAACGTGAGCAGACAAGTTTTCGACGCCCCCTGGTGTTTCCACAGAGACGCTGCTTTCTGTTTCCCTGCGAGCTGAGTGACCTTCACAGACTGGGCTGACTGGAGCTCAGAGAGAACCAATCAAAACGCTGATGGCGTCTTCTTTACTTCCTGTCCCTGTCTAGTTTCATCTGTTCTCAATCATCCAATCAGCTCCCAGTGTTTACAGTGATCCACCACCTGTCGGCCTCTGCGTCACCTGTTTGGTTTTGTTCTGTTCGGTCTGACTCTCCTTCTGTCTGCTTGATTAAACTCTTGAACTTTTGGACGTGGAGTTTTTGTGGGATCCTTGCACCTGAGTCCTGGGAGACAGGACGCTCTGATACTCATCTGCATATTCATGAGGAAATGCTAATCGCTAATGCTAACATTATACTTCCTGTTTACATCCAAAAAAAAAAAGGCAGGAACTTTAGTCCCAAAACTTCGAGCGTTATCCCAGATATTGTCTTCCTTCGGTCTAGATCTGCTCTGTCTTCACACCAAACCTAACTTGTCCACATGCAGCACGGGACTATTTTTACACCGTGATTCTAATTCTGTTCAGATTCACCTGCATAACACGTTACCACACAGCTCGCTGCTTCCTGCAGAGCAAAGAGCTGCCGCGAGTGCCCACTCACACATATACAGTGTCCATCGTACTGTCAGGACTGTGAGTCATATGCTTACACAACATGGAGTCCTACAGGATCATTAATGTGTAAATCTGGATGAAAGGGGACTGTCTCCCTGTCTCCCTGTCTCCTGTCTCCTGTCTCCTGTCTCCCCTCGCGGGCCGAGCCGGGAGCTGCCGGGCAGAGCGTGGAGCCGGCTGATCGGGCCGGGCTGCAGAGGAGTGGGAGGACGCTCCATTGTTCTCTGAAACGTGGTTTGTCAGCCTGCGTGAGTCAGCCGCTCCTGTCATGTCACGGTTAAAACAGAGCTTTGTTTTTCCTGCGCCGAGGCAGCGCTGAAGGTGATTAACACCAATTAAAGCTCCGGGTAGAGGATGAATGGCATCACACTTCTGTGCGATGGAGGGCAGCTGTTTAACCAGCTGGCCTATTTCTGCATCACTGAGACAATACGCAGCGGGCCGGTGTGGGTGAAAATACTGCAGTTCTGCCAAAACGAGAAAGAACTCTGATTTTAGTAATGATTAGAGCTTGGCGCCAGCCCCCCCCAACACTGCCAATGCATATCAATCTGAGCGTGCGTGTCCAGTTCTTACATTAACACGAAGCCGCCCAGTTTCCAGCGTTCATTATGTGCTCCAGATATCCTGCGAGCAGCACAATCCAATTAAAGCAGATCAGGAGGTTAATTGAGGATGACATCATGGCTTGTTCGAGCGCTGCAGAGATGTAATAAGATTGTCTGCTGATATTTTACACCGCGACTTAATCCATGATCGTACCTCCGCGTCCACGTGTCCTCACCCCGAGCAGCTGCGGCTCTGAAAGCCAACACTGATGATCTGTAAGTGTGAGCCGAGCAGCAGGAGCAGACGGCCTCCCTGAACTGTTGACATGCCGCAGCGAAGAGCATGTTCATCAGGTCCACGCTGCTGTCGTGTCCACCCTGAAATGTTTCAACAGCATCTATCAGATGAATCCTCCAATGAGTACATCTGCACGACGGTTTGACATTCGTTGTCCTCAGAGGATGAACCCTAACGATTTCCTGACTTGTCCTCTAACGCAGTGCTTCTCAAACCGAGGGGAGAGATGAACGAGGGATTCAGATGTTTGGTCAGAAGCTGGATGCGTTAGCTGCTAGCCTGCTAGCTCGTGCAGTTTATGTTTACAGTCACTGCGTTTCCTGTCTGTCCTCTGTGAAGACACCATGACAGCAGACAGGGCGAGGACGTCTGTATGACAGCAGGATCAGACACAAACAAAGATGAAGACGGGAGTCCAGAGGACGCTCTCTGGGTTAGACAAACTGTCATGAGACATTTTGAGGCAGGCTTGTGAAAGGGGTCAGAAAATTAGAATAACTGAATAAATTCACCAGAATAAATCATCCAATGAGTGCACATCTGGGTCCCAGATCCCTTTTGAGATTCAGCTCTGTGGGATTTGTTATTCAGTTTGCTAAATGAGCCTTCATCACCGAGGAGACCTTTAGCTCTGTGGACTGAGTGGATGTCCTCAGAGGGCAGGAGCTAAAACTCAGATTACGACTGAGATTCTTGTTGCGTTTGCTCGTAATTGAAGGTCAGAGACTCGTCAGAGCACACGGATGCACTCGACTTCTGGCATCTACTCAGTGAAGGTTTTATTTCTTTTCTCTGCGGCGTTAATCATCATCGAAGAGCAATTCAGTCCAAAGACCTTGTTTGTCTCCTGACTAACTTTTTGACCAAAGCTCAGCCATCATTTTTAACATCTTCTTCTTATTTGGTCTTGCAGTATAAGATCAGATCAGATTGATTGATCTTTATTGATCCCACACGCAGTTTTCCAAAGGTGCACTGCAGATAGACAAGATACACCAAACACGAGCAAATGAAGAGATCGTAATCAATATAACATGTGCAGCAATTAGAAAACACAACAGTGACAGTGTTCACAGAGGACACTCAGTCCAAAAAGTCCAAAAGTCCTGTTTTTCAGTATCACCGTCGTCCTCCTGCCAGACACAGAGGCTCACTAACGAACGTCCTCTAAACGTCCTCTAAATGTCCTCTAAACGTCCTCTCAGTGAAGACTGACAGGTGAGAGATTTACTTTTTCCTGCAGTCTTCATCTTTAAACCTGCGACATTAACGACGTCTTCCACTTTTTCCTGTGTGTCCACGAACGTCACAGCCAAAACGATCAGGCTGTAATCCCAAAGTTTCAAAACGGACATAATCACGTTCATCAAGTAAAGCGTTTCCTGCTCCTGCACAAACACACACACACACACACACACACACACACACACACACACACACACACACACACTTCTTCTTCTCTATCTCATTAACGCTTGTAGTTTGGTTTGTTTTGGAGACTCATCACAGGAGCGAAAAGCTTTCTTCATCAGCCAAAAACGCAGTCTGTCCAAGCAATTAGCTCAGTCCCCAAAGGTTTGATCTCACCGAGCTGGCAGCCACACATTTATGCTTATTTCAAATAAGACGTGCAGCGCGGTTTGTGCCAGCTGGGCTGGAAATCCAGGCAGAGCTGTAATCTAGGATTTCTCAGCTGTTTCATTGCAGGTATTATCTGAGCCTCTCAGTGACTCGTCTCAGGCTGACGGCTGAAACGCTCTTTGACTGGAGGTCTGTGCCGCTCAGAGGCAGACCCTCTTCACTCCGTCCTCTGGCCTGTAATCTGCTGTTCCACACTTTTCACCACAAACAGACACAGCACAGTTTACTCTGGTTGTTGTTGCTTTGGGTGGCACGGTGGAACAAGTGGTAACACTGTCGCCTCACAGCTAGAAGGTTTCCTCCTTAAATGCCCCACTAAAAACATGCAAGAAGACCACCACCTGACCAGTGGTGACAGAAGGAACTGGGTCCCCGGCGCCGGTCAGCTGGCAGCCCACCGCTCCTGGTCTGCCGCAGAGGAAGGACGGACCAAGATGGGTCAAATGTGGAGAATTAATTTCACAGGAAGCGTGGCGTGAGTGCATGTAATGTGTGATAAATAAAGTACAGTTTCTTTCTTTCTTGTCCTCATAAAACAGTTGGTTCCAGATGCTTGGTGACGTCACAGGGCTGGTTAGTTGGTTAGTTAGACTGCAGCCGGCGAGCTAACATGCTAGTGCTAGTTGGTCTCAGCTAGCCGGCTGGTTAGCTTGTTAGCCGCTGATGGAACGACTGGTTTTAAAGCAGGTCTCTGCTGTGGAGACGCTTGCTCTCTGACGGGGGAAGTTAAACTGGACGGTGACACACAGTTATGCTAACAGTATCGCAGTCGCTAATGGAGGAAAGAAGACTGACAGATTAACTTTGTCCTCATGAGTGAATCTACCAGCAGCCACGGATCCACAGTAATGGAGGGATTTTACTGCTTTTAAAATTAAAATTTGTACCTGTGAGTTATTTTAATGAATGAAGCCGTGTAAATGAATGTGCATGATGCTAACAGACCGGTGGCCTATGTGTTGTCATGGTGACGGTATGATGCTGGCAGAGGATGGACCATACGCTGCATGTGTGGAATAATTGTAGGCGATGCACGTTTGATGAACTGAACCTCCGTGTTGTTAAGTTTTGACTCATTTCAGCCTCGTTCACTCGTCTCTGTCATGTTTCGGAGTGTTTTCTCAGCACGTCCTTTAAAAAGCTCCTGTTCTGTTTGAGCTCACAGAGGACGTTTCCTCTGCAAACCAAACCAACCGAACCGAAAGCGAACTGAACACACGCTTTAACAGAAAACCCTAAAATGAACGAGCTCAGCCGACACGAAGCTGGGCTTTGTGACGGAGCCACAGATTAATGAAAACAAATCTGCAGCAAACTCTGACTAATAACAGCAACTTCACACGTTTCTCAGATCATTATCGAGCCCTTACATCAACACGCCTTTAATTTAGTCCCATGTGGGCCAGAACACAGGAACATGATCTGAGTGTCAAACAGCAGTCAAGGTGAAGACCAAAGACCTGACAGGAGGTGAAAAAAGGAAAACGCTCTTTGTGTTCAGTAGGTGATGAAACATGAAGTCAGTGTGGACCCTGAGGAGCTTCCTCCGTTCATTACAAACTGCAGTGTTTATACAAGCTTTAAAAAGGCTGAAATGAAAAGAGATTCATTAAAAAAGTAAAATAAATGTGATGTGATCCGTCGTTTGTGTTCTTCAGCTCTGTCTTCAGTGCTGCAGTCCAGCGCCTCGCAGCCTCTTTGGCTTGACGTCGCGTCGCGTTTCCAATCAGATGAGCTCAAATGGACGCATCATAAACTAGGTTTTATTAAACTCTATCAATTATATAATAAACCTTTTGACCTCTGCTTTAAAACGCAGTTATGGCCGTGTGACTCAGATGATCTCATCATATTACAGAACTTTATGTCAGCTTTGCCGTCTAAGAATCTGTTTTGAACCAGAAAACCTCTTTTCGTCTTTGTTAAGGTCAGTTTGGCCTCAGTGAAGGTCAGAAAAATGTCATTGTCACACTGAAACGCTGTCAGTCCAGAGCGTGACCACGCTGAAGGCGGTCTTCATCCACATGTTGTGTGAGTTCAAAGCTGTCCATAAATCAGCTGTCGGTAAACTCTTCCACTCCTTTCAGGGTGAATCTGTCATGTTTACTGATGCGCCATCAGCTCTGAGGTCAGCGTCATCACACACAAACAATGAGAAGACAAATGGCTGCAGGAGCGCCTCCTCCTCCTCCTCCTCCTCCTCCTCCTCCTCCTCCTCCTCATCCTCCTCCTCCTCCTCCTCCTCCTCATCCTCCTCCTCCTCCTCCTGTCACGTTTTGTCTGCCTGGCTGATAAAACTTAATCTGGAGGAGGACGAGAGGACGGACAGCTGAAGAATCAAACATTACAGTTTCCCCATCACACACAGGAGGACAGACATGTTTGATATGAGACTGTGAAGCAGCTCACCTGTTGAAACTCCAGCAGTGTTTTCCAACACGTCAGCTGACTGGACTCAGGCCAGCGGCTTCATCAGCAGACGCTTCCCTGAGCGCCTCCATGCTTCCAATAAACCAGGAGAAATGCCGAGCATGCCCCCCCGCCACTGAAAATGTCCTGATATTTATCTATAACCTGAGGCCATTTTTTATTGGCCGTTTTACGGCAGGTAGAAGAATCTGTCAGATTTTCTGACACGGCCCATTTGGACGGCATTAAAGTGATGGAGAGGGTCTGTAAACACCCCTTTCAGTCGGTCGAGTTCAGCCTCTGCTTGTGCCAGTATGAAGGAGGAAGGATTAACTGGACCACAGCTAACTGGGAGAGCTTTGATAGGTCAGATAGATGTCACATGATCGGCTGCTTCTGCTGTTTTTCTTATCCCCTGTGCTGCTGTCCAACAAGTCCTTTGATTTAATGAATCCAGATGGTGCAAATGTTTTGTTTACTCTGTATTTTGTCTTTATGGCCTTCGGGAGGACGAGTATTAGTCACAGTCTCTCCACTTTAGACTGAAAACAGTCATAAAAATGGAACCATGTGAGGAGTTCAGAGGCACAATCGTCAACAACTCTCAGCTCATCTCTCAACATCTGAAATGTGACAAAAGCTAAAGCTACCAAACTGGAAACTGAATTTCACAGAATTTAGTTGTATTTTTTATGTAAAATCTTCATCTGACAAGCAATCAGTAACTAAAGACATCGACATCTCAGAGGGATTTATTGTACTTTTACTCCACTACATTTGTCTTTAGTTACTAGTTACTGTACTTTCCAGATCACAGTTTTCCATGTCCTTCCTGTAGAGTTAAAAGCTCGTACTGTCATTATCATTAAATTCAGGATGTGATCCAGCAGCACCGTTAGGTAACCAGGGAGCCCCGCAGATAAGATAAGATAAGATAAGATAAGATAAGATAAGATAAGATAAGATAAGATAAGATAAGATAAGGATATCTTGCTCCCTGCATGTGAACATGTGACAATAAAAACTATTTGGAACTTTTCTAACAGAGTGAGAGAGACGTTTTCAAAATGAAAACATATTTTTAAATATTTAAAAAGTTCCTTTAAAATGATGTATAAATAATCAGTCATTGTTTTTTTTATTACATTTTCCTGGTCTTTACGTGTTTTCCTTTACATTTCTTTGTTCGTTTAGTAGAAAACTTTTCATGAACAGGAAGCGGAAGAAAACCGGAAGCACGTGTCGTCGACGTCACTGTTGGAAAACAAAAACAAATCGACGAATTGCAACACCTCCGTCGCTGTTTTTCTGTCTGTTCGTCGTGTTTCCTGCTCTGAAAACCTTCACATCGGCTCCACTCTTCGTGTTCATGGTGAGACTTCACAGATTTTAACGTGTCGCACTGAAAGCGGAGCAGCAGCGATGCTAACGTGCGCTAGCTAACCGCAGCTAACGGAACAACAGTGTTGCTCAACTGTCAGCTGAAGACGCTCAGAGGAAATGCAGTCTGTGGTCACGTTTGCTCTCTGTCTCAGGTTGTCCTCTGGGTCCAGCTGAAGCTGTAGTCTACCGGTAACGTCACGGTCACGGTAGTTTAGCAGCCATGGCTCAACAGAGAGGAGTCAACAGCCTGCAGTTCAACCAGGACCAGAGTAAGCTAACAGCTAACAGCTAACTGAAGCTGCGGTCTGCCTGCAGGACGTGGACATGGACATGGACAAGGACATGGACATGGACGTGGTTTAATCTGGTCTTCTTTCGTGTGTCACAGGCTGTTTCTGCTGTGCTATGGAGACAGGGGTCAGGATCTACAACGTGGAGCCCCTGATGGAGAAAGGTCACCTGGGTGAGTGCATTTAGCAGCATTCATGACATTTGTTTAAAATGCTAATTAAGACTAATTCTGAGTGTGTCTGCAGGAGATGAAGTCAGTATTACCTGTGCTGGTCACTGACTTGATGATAATGACAGTGAAGCTCAATTCATGAAATGCAGACTTATGAAATTTATAATAAAACAACAAAATTAGGATAAATCCTGTGGAGAGGAGTTCAAATAAAAAGGCTGAATGAAGAATGGAAACCTGGATTCATGGATGACCTGGTCTACTTCCTGAGCCACAGCTGCCCCTCTGACCCAAAAATAACACTGACCAAAAATCCTTTTCAAATCCTTTATTATTGTCTGGAGCGACTGTCCTCTGCAGTGACGATGACTACCTGCTGTCATCAGGTGGCGAGTCAGTCACGCCTGGAAAGACAGCGTCATTCTGCTTCCTGTTACTGAGTTTCATGAGCTCAGCTCAGAGCGACAGGGTTGTGGATAAAAGTCTCTTTGTTACTGAAACATCGGGAAGTGCAGTCTGTGTGTGAGGAACACTTCAACTCAGTCTCATGATTTTCCTGCAGAAGCAGCTGCACATCGATGAAGAGCTGATTTATTTTATTTATTTTCCACCTCCGCCTGTAATATTAAGACTGCTATCTGTGTGTGTGTGTGTGTGTGTGTGTGTGTGTGTGTGTGTGTGTGTGTGTGTGTGTGTGTGTGTGTGTGTGTTCCAGACCACGAGCAGGTCGGCAGCGTGGCCCTCTGCTCCATGCTGCATCGATCCAACCTGCTGGCCGTCGTCGGAGGAGGAGTCAACCCAAAGTTCTCTGAAATCTCTGGTGAGTTCGATGAAGTCTTCTTCTGCTCCTCAGCGCTCACACATAAGATGAAATACATCCTGAAAACCTCTTTTTAATGCTTTGTTTTTTGTACAAACATGACCTAAAACTTTATTGTCATTAGACATTATGACACAATATGAACTTCACACAGAAAACAAGCAAATATTCACACATTTTAAATTAGAACAGAATGAAACGGTGAAATAGTGTATTACAGAAGCACTGAAGGAAGAAATAAAACTAAGTCATATTTACCAGGTAACACACGGTTACATGTGTACATACTGATACTCGAGCGTCTCGGTACACCAGAGTCACGGTTCAGTGTGAGTTTGTACAGATGCTTAAAGACTTTCTCTTTATTTTAACTGACAGAGGTGGTTGTATTTTGGCCGCTGGCAGCTGGTAAACTGACTCGACTTGTTGTGCTAACAAACATTAGCAAACATCGCTAATGTCAGCGAATACACAAACCATTACAGTACACACACACACACACACACACACACACACTGCATGTGCAGACTCTTTTAGTGAAAGCAGATTTTCATCTTCCTCCTCTTTGCCTAAAACTGTGTCCTGTCAGTGCTGATCTGGGATGACGCTCGGGAGTCACGTGACCCCAAAGACAAGCTGGTGCTGGAGTTCACCTTCACCAAACCTGTGCTCGCCGTTCGCATGAGGCACGACAAGTGAGTTCACTGCACCGTGTCCCCCGCAGCCAGGACAAATACACGACGACCATTTAAGAATAACTGATGTCTGTCTCCTCTCAGGATCATCATTGTGTTGAAGAACCGGATCTACGTGTACAGTTTCCCCGACAACCCGGTCAAACTGTTTGAGTTTGACACCAGAGATAATCCCAAAGGTAAACGCTCCTCCTCCTCTCCTCTGCGCCGTCCTTCCATCGCCTCTGATCAACGTTTTAAATCTAATTCTTCCTGCAGGTCTGTGTGATTTATGTCCCAGTCTGGAGAAACAGCTGCTGGTCTTTCCGGGTCATAAGTGCGGCAGCCTGCAGCTGGTGGTGAGTCGCAAACACAGAAAGTCACAGAAAGCAGCCGTCCACACTGAAGGCCGGTCAAACACTCTTGTCTTCTTCAGGACTTGTCCAACACCAAACCGGGCACGTCCTCCGCCCCCTTCACCATCAACGCCCACCAGAGTGAGATCGCCTGCGTGGCGCTGAACCAGCCCGGCAGCGTGGCGGCTTCAGCCTCTCGCAAAGGGACGCTCATCCGCCTGTTCGACACGACGACCCGAGACAAGCTGGTGGAGCTGCGCAGAGGGACCGACCCGGCCACCCTCTACTGGTACGTCCTCAAACAGCGATGATAGCGCGTGAGTTTAAGGTGTCAGGTGGTCAAACGGCGTCTGAAACCCGTCTCTGAACACCTTTCCCACGTTTTTCCAACCTGACAGTCTTAGTTTTGCACATGTAGTCGTAAATCAAAGTGCTGCACGAGTCCAGATGAGGCTGCTGGTGGCGTGTGGACAGTCAGGATCTCCAGTCGCTCCACTTCATCCTGACAGGGACATCAAAGTCTGGACCTCATGTCATCCACCAGTTGTCGAGCAGTTTCTGGACCAACCTGTTGGACAGACTGACCTAAATCGCCGTCCCCGTCACCATGTTGTGTGGCTAAAAAGGTCGGCGCCCACGCAGCGGAGGGCGAGACGTCCTGACATTTGTCTCGAGTCGAGCTCCAAAAACGTTACTCAGCATCTTCTGTGAGAGTTTGTCTGCTGAACGCCCACATCCTCCAGACTGAACACCCAAACCGACGTCAGCAGGATTACTATCAGGAGGGTTACACAACTGCGTTCCTACACTGAAGTACTTCAGCAGTACTCAGTGGTACGCTCAGAGGCAGTGCTGGTCTTCAGTGAAGCAGGACGTCTTGGCGCCGTTCGGTCCGTTGATCTGTTTAAATCCTGTCCTCGCTCTTGTTTTCTCACCGTCCTTCTCGTCTGCTTCCTTCTCTGCAGCATCAACTTCAGCCACGACTCGTCGTTTCTCTGCGCCTCCAGTGACAAAGGCACCGTCCACATCTTCGCACTCAAAGACACCAAACTGAACCGCCGCTCTGCGTACGTCCAGCCCGTCCTCCGCACGTCCTTTACCCCCACGTTGTCCTGAAGAGTGTCATCACTTCACGTTTGTTCCTCTGCCTCCCGCAGGCTGGCTCGCGTCGGGAAGGTGGGCCCTGTGATTGGTCAGTATGTGGACAGCCAGTGGTCATTGGCCAGCTTCACCGTGCCCGCCGAGTGCGCCTGTATCTGTGCTTTCGGGAAGAACACATCCAAGAACGTCAACTCCGTCATCGGTGAGCAAACACACTGAATGTTTTTGTGCTGCACACGTTGAGTCACTCAGGTGAGTTGTTGTAAGACAGGTAAGTCCGCCCCTCCATGCTGTTTACAGGGTGTTCATGATCAGCTGGCCTTCATTTGAACAAAGCTTCAGTCACATCACACTTAAGTCTCATGAAATCTTTGTTTTCATCGTTTCCACGTGGCTTCTGTCCTCCACACTTCAGATGGCCGCGGTCGCTCGGCCCGGCCGGTCACAGCGCTGCATGCCAGCAGAGCAGCTCCTGAATGTGTCATTCACGTTGTCGTATCGTTCGACTCAGCGTTGCTTGAAAACACAAACATGTCACTGAGCTTCTCTCCCCTCCTGCAGCCATTTGTGTGGACGGGACCTTCCATAAGTACGTGTTCACCCCCGACGGAAACTGCAACCGGGAAGCCTTCGATGTGTATCTGGATATATGTGACGACGACGACTTCTGAGCTGAGGCCGCTGTAGACACATTACTGGAAGGGAAAAGACATGAGGACAATGAGGAAACGTGAGGAGGACGAGTGAAAACGACTGGACTTAATGATTATTGTCCCGTTCTGGAGACAGATGGGAAACAGAACCGGAGACGCGTGGAGACACAGACGTTCTGCTGAGGCCTGTTCATAGCGTCCTCTGCGGTTGTGATCTGTGTCTTCAGTGTGTAGCAGTGTGAATATAAACAGGTGTCTATTGGCCCGTGTCCTCGTCGCATCAGATCATAAGAAACAGCTGAACCTTGGACGCAGAGTGATTTGCTGTAGTTATGAGGTTACTCGTTAACGTCAAACTGAAATTAAAATTCATTTTTGCTAAGAAATCAGAATCAGTGCATCTTTCCCCGATGTTTGACTTGTTGACTTCATGAGGTCAGAATTTAGATATAATTTATTTTACTAATTAATCCATCGTCAAAAAGTTGCTGATTGGTTTAAGGGTTGACAGCTGTGTCGAGTCTCAGAGTAAATGAAACATTACTAACTGTACTGAATCACCTCTGACTTCATGTAGATGCTCTTGGTGGGAATGTTTTGAAGAGCAGCTTTAAATAGTTTTGACATTTGGTGAAAATCAGCTTTCTGGTGTTAAATGAGAGGATCGATCAGACGCTTCAGCTCGCAGTCGCTCAGGATAAAGGCTGGAAATGAAGAAATGAGCCTGACTCTCTAAAGCTCGTTTATTAACACGTTACGTCTCCTCTGTTTAATCTGAAGTCTAAAAATGACCTTTCGCTGTTTCACATCGGTTTATGTGCCGCTCTGTTTCTTTGCTTGGACGAGCAACTTCCTGGAGTCTCTCCTGGTTGCCTGGCAACCGTGTAGAGCCCAGAAGTAGCTTGGCACGTAATTCACTATCAAACAGTGAAATGTTCATTTTTTTATCAGCCAGCTTTAGAGATGCTGGCAGATGGATTCATTATGTTATTGGGGCAGGCATGCTAGCTGTTTTCCCCTGTTTCCAGTCTTTATGCTAAGCTAAGCTAACCACCTGCTAGCTGTAGCGTCATATTTAATGGAGTAGAAGATAGAAGATGGTGTCGTCAGCATAGAAATGAACATTAGAGAGTAAACAATGTACAGAATAAAGGACTTCAGCCTAATGTTGATTATCTGAACCATTAAAACCAGAAGAAAGAAGCTTATTTAACAGAAAGCTGTGATTGGCTGTGTGAAAAAGCCTTGAATAGACGTGTTAAAGGTGCAACACAACGTTTTTTCATGCAGCCGGTTAACAGTCGTAGAGTCAGACAGCTGACTGATGATTCACAAAACACTGCAGCTCGTTTGGTGACTCAGCCGAGACGACCTCAAACACTCCATCTCCTCCTCAGTTCACAATGAAATGACTTTAGACAAGCTCACACACAACATGAGCGTTCACACTCAATCCCACTGACTGAGCAGGAAGGATTCACTCATTCATCTGACAGCTGACGTGTAAATTCACACACTAACATTTCAGGAAGCTTCAGTTAGGTCTTGAAATGTTTTCATTGGTTGTCGTTGTCCTCAGAAACGAGACTGAGACTCGTTCGTTCTGCTAATCTGTAATCCAGAATCCAGCAGAATGCTGAGTCATGATACTGAAACATGAAGGTTTCCTCTGACTGCAGCCAGAGCAGCTTCAACTCTTGGTCAGTGGATGATGTTGAGCAGCAGCTGCCCCCCTCGTTCACTCATTCACCACTTCATAGGTGGTGTACCACAGTGCACTCTGCTGCTCCACTGTGGGAGCTCTGAGGGCTGACTCACCGAACAGTAACTGTGGAGTGATTTCCTTCCCAGCCCGAGCGAGGAGCGGGGATGGAGGCCAGTGCTCGCTAACCCCGCCCGCCTCGCCGACACCTCCTGGACGAGCCAGACAGGTTTGTGTTTCCATACAGTTTGACTTCAATAACTTAAATTGCTTCAGTAATGAAAGTGTAGTTAAAGCGATCAGCATTCATTATGTATTTACTGCCATAAAGTCCTGTTTTCGACCCAGAGTCCGTCTGGAGCTGCACCGTTAAATATTCAGTAACATCCATGCTGGGAGCATCCGTCGCCGCGGCGGTCACGTGACCCCAGTGGAAAGTACATCTCTGAGGTATTTGTACTCCATTACACCACAGAGGAAAGTATTGTCCTTTCACTTCACTACCTTATCTGACTGCTTTAGTTCTGAATCACTTTACAGATTAAGATCCATCATTGTCAGCACATTTCTCACTTTTCACAATGTTTCCAAAATGATCAATCAATCGATCGATCAGTGGAGAAAATGATCAGATGGATCCAGAATGAAAAGAATCATTAGTTTAAAATGAGCTCCAACAGGAACGTCCTGCTGAGACATGAATGAGGAGACAGAATAATCTAACGAGCTGCTGCAGTGACTGGAACCCATCACCTGTTCAGGTGAGCCGCTGAGACAGGTGCACAGGTGTGACTGAGCAACACCTGATAGACCAGAGCCAACATCACAAAGAAGGAACGAGTGCAGTCATGGAGTTAAAGTATCAGCAGTACCTCTGTGACTGAAAACAAATGAAACCATGATTGTTCCTCCAGATGTTCCTCCAGATGTGGTCGCTCGCCACGCTTCATCAGAGCGCTGCTGGGTGCAGCGATGGCGCTGGTGTGAAACAGGAGAGGAGGACGCTGACTGATCAGCCAATGGGAGGCTCAGACCCGCAGCCCACTTCCTGTGAGTCAGAGTAATGAAAGTGGGCTGAACCTGTCGTACCTGCAGTTGTGCAACAGATTCCACGCTGACATTTCAGAGGCTGACCTCCGTCCCGGCACTCGCACTCACGTCGACGCGCTGCAGCTTCGCCGGTTTGCGTCGGGCTTTTACAGCCTCTCGTCATCTGTGCGAGTGGGCTGATGTTTAATGTCAGCCGTGATGAGTCACTTGTGCGTGGCCTTCGCTGTCATGTTGAAATAAATATGTTTTACTACCGAAGCGTCTGCTGATGACAGCAGATTCACACTGTGAACATTTGACTCTGCTCTCGAGTTTGAGGCTTAAAACACAAAGAAGTGCTTTAAAAAACACCTTTTCATGGAGTTGATTTAAAGTTTCTGCTGCCGGAGATGTTAACGTGTGTGACTCCAACATCTGGATCCAAGTGGTGTCAAGATAAGACTTAATTGATCCCACGCTGAGGAAATTTAGTCGTTACAGCCAACAAGTGTTACAAAAACATGTTGGCAAAATAAAAAGTGTACAGGAAGCAAGAACACAAAGGAGAGATGGAGAAAGAACAAATAGACAATAAAAAGATTAAAGAAACAGAGTCGTTTAACATCAGAGCCACGTTAAGGCAGACTGAGAGTCTGCAGAGTCGATGGTGCGTCCAGCTACGTGCTAATGCTAGCATGGCTGATGCTAATGTTAAATGTGGAACGTCTCCAAGTAATTCTGTTTATAAGCAGCTAATTTACAACAAACAAAAGCAGATTCTTTTAAAGTGATGAGTCAGACTCTGCTGTGACAGAAAATGTGACTCGAGACACGAAACATCGTCATCATCAGCATTTATGTGAAACCGTGCTAACGTTGCTCATCAGCGTTAAAGTTAAATATGCAGTCCTGCACTTTGAACTCACTGCGTTCACTCCTAGAACACGTCGTCGGTGAACAGAAACCATTCCTCCCACCTGGAAAAACATTTAGCAATTTAAGCATATCATTTCTGAGTTTAGCATGTTAGCATGCTAACATTTAAATTAGCAGTAAACCCACAGCCCAGCCGAGGCTGATGGGAAAGTTCTGCAGGTAGTTCCTCAGAAACCAACAGGGGCACATGAGCATGCTGAGCTGCTGCTGGCGCTGGAGCAGAAGTGAAGAGGATTTTCTTCCTCTGGGGATCATGAACGTTTGCTTCGTGCGATCCTTCGTCTGTTTGACGCTGACGTGCCGACAGACAACAGTTTGTAAAAGAGCTCAAAATGAAGAGCGTGTCAGTCCATCGCTGAGGCCTTTTCCTTCCCACGGTTACGTCGTCTGATGTCCTGCAGAGAGCTGCAGCAATGGACATTAATGCACACACGCACGCACATACACACACACACACACACACACACACACATACACACACACACACACACACACACACACACACACACACACACACACACACACACACACACAAACCTGGCTTCTGTTCACGCCGTTCATTTCTTTGTCATTCCGTCTCTTTTTGCTCGTCAGGCTTTTCATCAGCTGCACAACATAAAGCCCACGATGACGCGTCTCTGTCATAAAGGACGATTGTTCTGAGTCACTGCGCTCCTCTGCACTCCAGGAACACCTCGAACATTTCAGAGACGAAGCTGTCAGCGATGACGCGCTTCAAAATAAAGATGAACCAACACACGCAGTCCTTCAAAGAGCACTAAAATGTCCCCTGTGTCTGCTGTCCTCTTGTCTCTTTAGATCTTTGTGTCTCCTCTGTCTGTTGTCCTCTTGTCTCTGGTCTCTTTAGATCATTGTGTCCCCTGTGTCTGCTGTCCTCTTGTCTCTGGTCTCTGTAGATCATTGTGTCCCCTGTGTCTGCTGTCCTCTTGTCTCTGGTCTCTGTAGGTCATTGTGTCCCCTGTGTCTGCTGTCCTCTTGTCTCTGGTCTCTGTAGGTCATTGTGTCCCCTGTGTCTGCTGTCCTCTTGTCTCTGGTCTCTTTAGGTCATGGTGTCTCCTCGTTCATGTCTCAGCAGGACGTTCCTGTTGGAGTTGCTTGAGGTGGAGTTCATTTTAAACCGATGATTCTTTTCATTCTGGATCAATCAGCTGATCATTTCCTCCATCGATCGATCGATTGATTGTAATAAATTCACGTGTTTTGTTTGCAAATATCTTAATCTGGAAAGTAACTGAAGCTGTTAGACAAATGTAATTGAGTAAAAAGTACAACATGTCCCTCTGAGATGCAGTACAGTAGAAGCAGAAAGTGGAATGAAAAGACTCAAAGTACAAGTACCTCATATTTGTACATCCATCCATCCATCCATTATCTATACCGCCTATCCCTTTCGGGGTTGCGGGGGGGCTGGAGCCTATCCCAGCTACAATGGGCGAGAGGCGGGGTACACCCTGAACCGGTCGCCAGCCGATTGCAGGGCCATATTTGTACATGACTCCAGTAAATGTACTTACTGAAGGGGAGAAAAGGTCTTGTAGGGCTGTCAGACATTCACAGGTGTGTGTGACGACCAACACTCCTCCACCTGTTCATCCAGGCAGCTGCACCTGACAGAGGTGGAGCTGAGGAGCCAATCACATCTGTGCTTCTGCAGAAACAATTCTAGAAACGTCTCTCTGGTGTCTTTTCAGGGACTTCATGCTTTTACTGTGAAAAGCAGCCGAACAGCTGATGCTTGCAGGAGAAGAAGACGTCTGACGGTCTGTTTGTGTCGTCTGGAGTTTCATTAGGACTCTGTCAGTCCGCTGGAGCTTCATTTCCTTTTCTCTGTGAAGTCTTCCACTCATCATCCTGTCAAAGGTGTTTACCTCCCTGTTCAGGACGAGGACGGACGAGTGGATGTTTGGACTGAGCTCGTTAGCACACAGCTGACAGAGAGGCGACGGCCTCCACAGACAGATGTGATGTTTGTGTTCCTGCTCATGGAAAATTCATTTTTCTGCTCTGAAACCAAATCGGGGAAAAAAAAAAAAAAAGCTGGATGAGTTCTTGATCCTCTGGCGCCCCCTGCTGGTCCTCTGCAGGCTTCACTTTCCTGACGGTTCAAACTCAACCTGAATATTCAGATAAATTGTTTCTTCCAAAAAATAAATATTTACTACAATTGATTTCAGCACAAACATCTCATCGTGTGTTCAAACACGTTTTATTTCAGTGTTTCTACGATCAACGATTCATCTGCTGATCATCTTTCTGATTGATCGTTTAGTTCGTAAAACGTTGGAAAACAGTCAGAAATGTCCTTCAGTTTCAGAGACAGAGTCCACGTCTTCAGACTTGTTTTAATCAGTAATTTATTTGCAAAGACATGAAACAGAAACATTTGAGAAGCTGCAAGCAGAGAATATTTGATTTTGATTGATCGATCTCTGATCTGTCAGGTAACAGAAGCCTTTTAAGGTGGAGCCGCACTGTCAAACCAGCGGCTCCACCTTAACGATCTGATTTTCCTCCTTAAGACAGATAAAGTGCCAGTCGTCATGGTAACAACCTGTCACACCTGAGTCGAGTCCAGGTGGAGGACGAGGGAATGAAATAAGTCCTGAAACATCCGTCCGTCTTCACTGAGAGACGGGAGGACCAAACATGTCCATGGTCTCCACGACGAGCGCCAGATGGTCCAGAAACGAGTTGACGGACACTCTGAGGATCCGAGCTTCGTCCGCGCTCCACCTCCTGAAACACACGAAGAAGAAGGTCAGAGGAGGACATGGGCAGTCCCATGAAGGCTGAGCAGACGTGAAGCAGAGTCCCTCACACAGACAGCGTCCTGCCGGACACGGACAGCTGCTTGCTGATGCCGCCTTTCCTCGGCTCTCGGTCCGGCGACAGCGAGCGCAGAGCGATGGCGGCCTCACGAGACGACGGGAAGGGGACGTCCAGAGAACTGAGGACGGTCAAGGAAGACAAGTCTCAAACCTCTGCAGGATGTCCCTTTGACTGATGGAAAGTCTTCTCTGCTGTCTGTCCTCAGGAACAAGTTTCCATCCAAACTCTGCAAAGTCTCACAGCAGACATCCTGAGCTAAGCACACTTTGAAGTACTTGTACTTTACTTGAGTACTTTCTACTTATTCACATGGAAATATTCTACTTTTTACTGCATGGCATTCATTTGATAACTCCAATTACTTTGCAGATTCACATTAATAAAACTAAATATAATCTAGAAACTTTTATTAGTGACAGAGTATTTCTACACTGTTGTATGAGTACTTTTACTTGAGTACAGAGCCTAAGTTACTTCTTCCACCTCAGACTGTCAGTAACAAACATGTTCGAGTCAGCTGGAAATCAAATCTTCTCCTGATAAAAACAGAAAAACAACACAAAGTAACCGGTTAAAGCTCAAGAATAATATCGCGTCCGGAGGCAGAATTAATGCTAAACACTAGAGAACAGGATTCAACCACCTCCGTCAGAAACCGAGAAGCTAACTCACGATTTTTCATCTATGAACGAAAGACAGAATAAAAAAAACACACACACATTTAACTCAAAGTTAAACATCCGGAGCTGAACTGAAAGGATACAACTCCAGTTTGTCCGTTTCATGGTTCGTGTCTTCGCCCGTCGCCGCCATCTTGTTTGTTGTGATGAACTTCCGGTCTGAACTCCTTCTTCTTCTGCGGAAAGACACAGTGACGGTGCTGCTGCCCCCAGCGGCGGAGTGCGGTACTCAGCACAGATGACACGGCGGAACACAAATAAAGTAGACTGTTATAAAATACTCTCCATGAGAAAACTTTCTGTATGGAAGATATATCAAGCAAAAGTAAAGAAAAATACTCCTCTCCAATGTGAACTCCACATTCTAAATCTTAATTGACTAAAAATCAGTTTTATCAGCAATTCAATATTCCTTTATTAGTCCTGCAAGGGGAAATTTCAGACCCCAAAAGGTACTTAAAGGTAATTTAACTCAGTTTATGCAGTGTTTTACGTACTCTGATAAAATAAAATAAGATAATCCTTTTCTAATCCCACGGCAGGACAATTTGTAGTGATAATAATAATATGGTTTAAAGTGTGTAATAAGAATTTGTCTTTCTTTGCCCTTTATAGGTTTTTAATATCTTCTTCTGCAATGTAACAAAAGAGGTCAAATAAATAGAGTGCAGTAAAGGTTCAGTATAAATCAAATACAAATGCTCAGAGTGGAAAAGAAAGTTCTTGTACCTTCGAGCTGTTTTATAAGTACTTTTTAGGAAAGTAAAGTAAAAATAAGGGACCACGACTCTCTATCCATAGTTTTATTGAAGTACAGGATGTGAGTACTTCCTCCGTCGCTGGACTTTTATTTTGTAGTCTGCTGTCAAACTCAGCTGTGCGCATCTGCGCGTGGCTTCGTCCTCTGAGTCCAGCCCGCTGAAGCTTCGCGTGCGTCGGACTCATCATGTTCATCCGCAGCCGCGACGCCGCGTTCACGTCCCAACTCCTCCGATGATTGATCACTTCTTTATCGGATATTAAGAAGCAGAAAGGAGCGAGACTTCTGACTCAGCAGCGTTTGGACGATCCGGACTCCACTGTGAGAGGTGAGTGCATGACGGATGAATGAATGAATGAATGAATGAATGAATGAATGAATGAAGATGAGCGAGTGCAGACCACAGGTTCATTACTGTGTGTGTGTGTGTGTGTGTGTGTGTGTGTGTGTGTGTGTGTGTGTGTGTGTGTGTGTGTGTGTGTGTGTGGTGGCGGCGATGGAACACTGAGACTAACCCATGTTACTGCAGTAAAAGTACAACATCACAGTACAAATACTCTGGTACCTTTCAGCACTTTGCTGAGGTGAAAGTACAAAAGCATTGTCATATTTAAATATAATCAAAGTACCAGAGGTAAAAGTACTCATTGTGCAGAAAGGCTGCTTTCAGCATACTGTTGGTCTATGACTGAATTATTAGTGTTGACGCATTCACGTGCTCATTTCTTGAATGTTGCAGCCGCTGAAGTTTCAGCTCGTTTTAATGACTTCATGCTCTGACTAGAGTAAAAGTATGGAGCTGTAGAAAAAGAAAATACTCAAGTAGAAGTACCTCAAACCAGCACAACACTTGAGTAAATGTGCTGTCCGCAGCTGTCAGTGTTCACAGCGTCCCTCCTCTTCCTCTTCCTCTTCCTCTTCCTCTTCCTCTTCCTCTTCCTCTTCCTCCTGCAGTACTTGAGTGCAGTATTTGTACATGGCCGGGTCTAAGAGCGCGGGGACCCTGAGGGACCTGCAGCTGGCTCTGCAGCTGAAGATCGAGGAGCTCAGACAGAGAGACGCGCTCATCGACGAGCTGGAGCTGGAGCTGGACACCAAGGACGACCTGATCAGACAGCTGCAGGTGGAGCTGGACCGGCATCGCAGCGCGTCGCAGCACGCGGCCACCTCCGCGGACACGGCCAGCACAGGTGTGTCAGTCACCTGCCGGCTCAGGTGGACTCAGTGTGACACGAGTCCTGACGGGAAACATCTTCTCTGCTGTCAGTCCAGAACCCTGAAAATCAGCTTTGACTCGTTTCACTCCCATAAGATAAGATAAGATAAGATAAGATAAGATAAGATAAGATAAGATAAGATAAGATAAGATAAGATAAGATAAGATAAGATGCAGCAGGAATATTAACACACTGACATGAGTACTTTTACATTAAGTACTTAAGGTTTTGGATGCAGGACTTGTACTTGTAAAGGAGTATTTTCTGTGTAGTATTAGTACTCAGGCAGAGGGTCTGGATGGCTGTGAGTCACACTCTGAACTCTGAGGTAATATAAACTTTAACCAGACACCAAGTCAGCTGAGTTTTGGTATTTTATTAATGATATTATTGTAACTGCAGGAATAAAATGCTGAATTATTTATTTATTTATAAACAGTAAGAAAAGAAATACTGCCTGTAAATATTCAGTGTATTATTATATATTTATGATGCGCCTGCACGCTGCAGATGCTTTCTGTTGTTTTACATCTTGCTCCTGAAGACATTATACTTCATTCCAGCTGTGTTTTCTTCACAGCTGGAGGATAAATGAGCTTGAATCTGAACTCAAGATGCTTCCAGGTCATTCAGTTTCCACTGGAAACACAGAGGTCGTGACCTCAGTGTTTCCAGTGGAAACACAGAGGTCGTGACCTCAGTGTTCCCAGTGGAAACACAGAGGTCGTGACCTCAGTGTTCCCATTGGAAACACAGAGGTCGTGACCTCAGTGCTGAAAGAGAGCTGCAAAATGTAATTAGAAGAAATCATTCACTGAGTGGAGAGCAGAAGACAAACTCTGCGTCAGCACTGGTTTCCATCGCCTGTAACACTGCGTCCACAGCTGATCTCAGCTCAGCCTGAAGGTGAAAGAGGGCCGTGGCTGAAGCTGCAGGTTCACTGTGTCAGCTGCTGTCGTCCTGCGCTGTGCAGTGGACAGATGGACGCTAGTGGGCAGCTGTTTGCAGTGTCTCCACGCTGACACGCCTCCGACATGACAGTCACCCTATCATACGTGTGGTCTGCTTCAGTGACTTCAAATCAAACAGGAAGTGGTCACCTGATCTGATCCACTGACACAAACTGACCTGAAAACAGCTCAAAGTCGATGCATTTAATGTTCTTCCTCATCAGCTTCACTGATTTCTGTAAATATCTCTGATTGTGAATCTGATGCAGCGACACATTTCACAGACTGAAAGATGTGAAACGCTCCAAAAACTCTTTTAACTACTTTTCACACACACACACACACACACACACACACACACACACACACACACACACACACACACACACACACGCTGAGCTGGAACAACAGTTCATGTACTTCATAAAACCACAGCACAGTACATCTGGAGCGGGTCGTGGAGGACCGAGGGGTCCGTGGGGGTCCGGCTGTTCTGCTCACGTTGCTCTCTTTGCTCGTGTCTTTAAGGAGCAGCAGCTCAGGCTCCAGCAGCTCCTGATGAGCCTCAGCGCACAAAGAGACAAGCCATCTCTGCAGAGCCGTCAGGGCTGGACCCCTCCCAGCTCACCGACGTTACCCTCACCAGCTACTGCAAGAGCAAGGAGTGAGCAGGACATGCATGCACACACACACACACACACACACACACACACACACACACACACACACACACACACACACACACACACACAGGAGGACAGATCTGTCTGACCGGTTTGTGTGTTTGTAGGTCTAGAGAGCTGATCCAAAGGGCTCTGATGGACAACGACTTCATGAAACACCTGGAACAGGGGCAGGTAACAACGCACCTGCGACCACTGTCCTCCTCCTCGTGTGTTTGATTTGAAACGTCAGCTCACGTGTTGCCTCGTGTGCTCAGATCCTCACCATCATGGACTGCATGCATCCCACCAGCCTGGCCAAAGGCTGCTGCGTCATCCAGGAGGGCGACGACGGCTCCACGGTCTACGTCCTGGAGGGTAAGGCCGCTTGCTGTGTTACTCACTTGTGCTAGCATGTTCCCAGCTGACTAGCATGCTATCATTAGCTTGTCAGCAACAGCAGCTCACCAATTAGCCACGTTTCTAGAAACAAACATTTAGCGAAAGATATGAGAAAAAGTTCTTTGAACCAGCAGAGGGAAAACACGAGGGTTCATCCTGTGGGGACAAAGAACGTCCCCACATTTCAGTCTGTTTAGTCTGAGAGGAAAGACACACCAGCAAGAAAAGATGTCCTCCCTCCAGACTAAAGCCTGTCCTGCTCAACGGGACAAGAGTGATCCTGATCCGGACAGACAGCCGAGAAACAGAGCTCCACCGGAGGAGAAGAAGAGCAAACAGGCAGGGAGCAGCAGCAGTGAGGTGATGTCATGGTGAGGTCACTGTCTGGACGCCGTTCGGTGATAAATCTTATGGCGGCTCACACACAAACTTGTGACGTAGCTTCAGTCCACTTCAGGTGGTGTTCAAGGATGAGGACAGACGGTCTTTCATGCTCTTTCAGCTCTCAGCAGACGCTCAGTCCGCTCCTTTGAATTCATGGCTGGAGCATCGGATTGAGCGCTGCTGTCCTCACCAGTCGGCACCAGTCGGCTCAGCTTATTGTCCCAGTAGAACCTGTTTATGGGCTGAACAGCTTGTGACAGAATGGTTCTTATGCAGATGCTGCTTAAATAACTCACTCACAGTGAGCTTGTGATAACTTGCCCAAAGCTCTCAAGCCTCACGCATTTCAACCCGTTCACACGGCACACCTTCTGTTTCTCACGCAGAGAAATTACCTGGATAACGCCCACCAAGTTGCACCGCTGTTTTTTCTAACAGTGGACCAGGTAGAGGAATGAGTGACTCCTGCCTCTGACTTATCATTATCAGAAATACTGATATGAATACATCACACACAATAAACACAGCACTATCCAAAGGTGTAGAGAGTACCACAAGACATCATTCACCAATAACAACTGACTATATTTCATTTCAGCAGATTTCTCAGAGCTGCAGTGAAAGACACAGAAACAGTGTCGGGGAGACTAGAGGCAGAGAAAGCCAGGTGCTTCTACAGCACCTGAACCAAAAACCCTGATTCAGAAACAAGGAGCGAATCCAACGCTGTGCGATGGATCCATATTCTGGAGATGGAAAACTACAGAAACTACCAATCAACACACATCTCTTACCATTTGGGAAACACCATCTTGTCTATCCAAACAGAGGACCGGCAGCAGGACGGGGGGGTGGATGTGGACAGAAGTCATCATAGCAGCAGGTACTTTGTGCTGAGTAGAACAGAGCAGAGCTGCTGTGTGCTGAGCAGGAACCGCTGCCATGGACCAAACATGGCGCCACTGCTGTGTCGTCCAACTTTCCTGCAGCCTTGAGCTGAAAGTTGACCACAGCTGACGAGCTCCATCAGACCGCTGAGGAGCGAGTGGGCAGGGACTCGCGCTCGTGGGCCTTTGATTGACGTGCCAACGTACTGACAGTGCATTGTGGGACTCGTAGTACTCGTGGTGCATGCAATACATCAGCAGGCCAGCTCTACTAGACATTATCATGTGGGCCAAAGGCATCTGAGTTTGACATGTGCTCTAGAGCAAAACATCTTTTTTTACACTAATAGAGGCACAGATCAGAGATCAGTACAACAGATACATGCCTGTTCAGTACTCCTCTCCTTCATCTTCCTCTTCCTCAGTCCTCTCAGTACCAACCTCCTCCACCGTCTCCTTGAAGAAGAGTTTTCCAGTCGAAGCTTGATGGTTAACAAACGTGCACACTGACTCAAACTGAAATGTTTTCACATTTCTCATCAGCAGTAAAACCAATCTGCTCCTGTATGTTGTCACATGACGTTTGTTTGTTGGTGCAGAGCAAACTGTCAAACTAAGTCTGGAGTTTCCTTATTGGATTACATGACGTGGGCCAAGATTCACCATTCATAAAGATTTTTAACTCTTTAAAAGGAAAAAGTTACCTGAACAACACTGAAGACATAATGCATTTCAGGAACTTTATTTCTAACAGAAAAAAATAATCAAACATTTTCTAACATATTGAAACCATCGTTAAAATCATCTCGAACTGCTGAAGTCTTTTAACACAAAATCACAAAACATTTTCTAACATATTTAACAACATGCAATAAAATAGTCTCGAACTGAACATTTTAAACTGACAAAATCGCAAAACATTTTCTAACGTATTTATCAACGTCCATTCAAATCATGTTTAACTGCTGAACGTTTGAGCTTTGAGCTGTTTTTGTAATATTTTCAACTTTTCAATACTCCTCTCCATCCTCCTCTCCTTCGCCCTCAAGGTAGTCGACTCCAACCTCCTCATAATCCTTCTCCAGAGCTGCCATATCCTCTCTGGCCTCGGAGAACTCTCCTTCCTCCATCCCCTCACCCACATACCAGTGGACAAAGGCACGCTTGGCGTACATCAGATCAAACTTGTGGTCAAGGCGAGCCCAGGCCTCGGCAATAGCGGTGGTGTTGCTCATCATGCACACGGCCCTGTGGACCTTGGCCAGGTCTCCACCAGGAACGACAGTGGGCACCTCGCAGTTGATGCCGACCTTGAAACCAGTGGGGCACCAGTCCACAAACTGGATGGAGCGCTTGGTCTTGATGGCGGCAATGGCAGCATTCACATCTTTGGGCACCACATCACCACGATACAGCAGGCAACAAGCCATGTACTTGCCGTGGCGAGGGTCGCATTTCACCATCTGATTGGTTGGCTCGAAGCAGGCACTTGTGATTTGAGCCACAGAGAGCTGCTCGTGGTAAACCTTCTCGGCAGCGATCATAGGGGCGTAGCTGGCCACAGGGAAGTGGATACGGGGATATGGCACCAAGTTGGTCTGGAACTCTGTCAGATCCACATTGAGGGCACCTTCGAAGCGCAGAGAAGCGGTTACAGACGACACAACCTGAGCGACCAGCCTGTTCAGGTTGGTGTAAGTGGGACGCTCGACGTCGAGGTTCTTGCAGCAGATATCATAGATGGCTTCGTTGTCCACCATGAAGGAGCAGTCACAGTGCTCCAGGGTGGTGTGGGTGGTAAGAACGGAGTTATAGGGCTCCACCACTGCGGTGGACACCTGTGGAGCTGGGTAGATGGAGAACTGCAGCTTGGACTTCTTGCCATACTCCGCAGACAAGCGCTCCATCAGCAGGGAGGTGAAACCAGAGCCGGTGCCACCTCCGAAGCTGTGGTAAATCAGGAAGCCCTGAAGGCCAGTGCACTGGTCAGCCTGAGGACAGAGAGGAAGAGACAACGATCACATGTCAGATACAGCTCTGTCTTTTCATCTCATACTCTGGAGCAAAATCTGCTCTGACTGTACGCACCAGTTTGCAGATCCTGTCCATCACCAGGTCGATCATCTCTCTGCCGATGGTGTAGTGTCCACGGGCGTAGTTGTTGGCAGCATCCTCCTTCCCAGTGATCAGCTGGTCAGGGGGGAACAGCTTGCGGTAGGTCCCTGTGCGCACCTCATCTAAGGAAATGACCATAAATTATATGAGGGTTTAAATAACTGAGGGAACAATAAAACATAACGAAAGAGCAACAATGATATTTTTTCTACAATTTATTTCATTTCATTTTACCGATAACAGTGGGCTCCAGGTCCAAAAAAATCGCTCTGGGATTGTGTTTTCCAGTTTCAGTCTCACTGAAGAAGGTGCTGAAAGAAACATCTCCTACTCCGAGAGTCTTGTTACTGGGTATCTGTCCCTCTGGCGTGATCCCGTGTTCCTGACAAAAAAGCTCCCAGCAGGCATTGCCAATCTGGACACCAGCCTGACCTACATGGATGGAGATACACTCACGCTGGAGGAAAACAAAGACAATTTGTAACAGTCAGCATTCATTTTCAACAGACATTTACATACGTTTCAACCATTTCTAATTACATGCTTCAGATTATACATCATATGTTTAAGATAGCTCAAAATCTAAGATCATCATCATGACAAAGTCAGCTGACACATGCTGCACATTTAATCTTATTTTGAGATATAATTAATGAAGATATGTTTAAGGCAGAAAAAAATCTCATGTTGAGAAAATCCTTAAAGATCTCTGGAAGAACATAATTTCAATTATACATCAAGTATACAAATATCTGGTTGCAGTCAGGCGCTTTAAATAGGAGGTAAGACAGAGGAATATGACAAGGCTACTGATGTAACCCAACTGGGTATGTCAGTGTGTGCAGAAAAGCCTACAAGTGTGACTAAAATTTAATTTATGGTCAAACCTTTTCCATTAGAAAGAACACAACAAGAAATTAAATAAATGCCACTTTAACAGCAGAATAAAGCACAATCAAAGCAGTGTTGTGTCGGTGGCGGACAAAACGAGCAGAGCCGCTTTGTTTTATTTTTTGCTGAACTTCTTTTCTGTTCAAGCCGCACATGATTGGTCAATAACATGACGTGTGGTGTCTTCTACTGAGCAGGGGGTGCAGCAGGGTTACAGACACAGCGCGCACACATATACACACCTGCACTAAGAAATGCCGAATTAAATTTTTTTATTTGTATGAATTTATGATTCATTTATCAGATCAGACCCCCGTCAAAATCTCACTCTGAACTCAGTTCAAAACTGACAGCCCTGATTTTAGCGTTTAGCAATGCTAATGCAACCAACAATGCTAACCGTTACACCAGCCGTTGTTCCATAGTTTGTTCAGTTTGCGGTCGCATCTCTCCACCATCCGCGAAAACAAACCGCTGAAGTGAAATGTCTGTGTTGTTGAAGTAAAGTCACCTGCGCATCACGCAGACTCCACCACGTTTTTATCATAAAACATGAAACTCTGTTCACTGCTCTTCACCATAAGACTTGCAGGCAAACGTTAGCAGAAGCTAAACGTTCAGCTATTAGCTAGCTAGTTATTCAGCTATTAGCTATTGGCGAACGTTAGCAGAAGCTAAACGTTCAGCTATTAGCTAGCTAGCTAGCTAGCCAACACCGAACATGACGTTAACTTAAACTGATAAGTGTCGCGGGCTGTTAGCTTGGTAAAACCTGATTAAATCAAAAATAAACCTTGCATTATTCCCTACTCACCATGTTTCCTGACACCTACTCTTCTTACTCAAGTTGAAAAGCGAACTGACAAAAACACGTATTCCGCTGTCCGGACTTCCTATGAGAGATATAACTGAAATATGAGTCTTTATATAGTTGGATTTTTTTTAGTCCCTTGCGCGGGAAAAGAACAGCGGAATCCTATTGGTTGAAAGTGACTGTCAATAACATGATGTGTGGTGGCTTCTGTGTGTAAGTACTGAGCAGGGGGAGAGCGGCGCGAATTACAGACACAGCGCGCGCGTGATTGATCTGACCAGCACAGACATGATCTCTATAAGCAGTTTCCATTGTATTATTTTATTAATGTGCACATTTAAATTAGAGAATGATGTTCATAATGCTGCACATTTCAGCAGCATTTAAACATGATTTGGTTATAGAAGAATGTGATTATGAAGCTGCTGGTTTCAAATGACCTATATAATACACAGTATTGTTTCAGACAGTGTCCCTTAGAGATTAATCTGTGCATTTTTTTTTTTTACTGTTTTCTGACAGTTTTCTCACTTTTAGACTAGTCTAAGTTTAAACTTCACTTCAATCGTCAGGTGGATTAATTAATTAATTAGCTGCTGTCGTTGTGTGTTCGCAGAGGGAATGGTTGAGGTGACCAAACAAGGAAGGAAACTTTGCACCATCGGTCCGGGGAAAGTGTTTGGGGAACTGGCGATCCTGTACAACTGCACTCGCACAGCATCGGTAACAGGTAACACACACGATCACACACTCACGACGCACTGCTCCCACCAACAAGCCCATTGTTTTCTCGTAATCTGATGTTCAGAGACGGTGAAAATGAGGGTCAGTGACGCAGATGTTTGACCCTGACAACACCGCTGAAGGCCTCTTCATCCATCAGTGCTGCTGGCAGAGGAATAAAGTCAGACTGTGAAAATGCTTTAACGGCACAGTCATTTTAATCATTCAGTGACAAATGAAGTGGTCACGTCGACCACAAACATCACTGCACAGCCTCGTTTTCCCCTAAACACCAGCCTGTCTGAACGTCTTCCTTCACCTGTGGAGCTCTTTCACACCCCCTCATTTACAACATGCTGCTGTGAAGCCTTTCAATCTGACAGATATCTCCAAATAAGCAGAAATAAAGCTGAAACTCTCGGCGCGGTCCGATGCCATTACTGAGGATTTAAGGGGCTGAGCCGCAGCATTAACATTTGTGATCCACTTTAAAGTAAAACTGTGATTTCTGAAGGTGAGTCAGGTTTCTGTCTTCTTACCGAAGTAAAATGTTCCCTCGCTCACTTCAGCAGGACAAGATGAAAGTTAAAGTCATCTGCAAACAACCTTTACACAGCTAGCATGTTGGCTAATGCAAGCTAATATTAGAAACCTAAGAGTGTATTAAATTCACTGTCTAACATTTTATCTGTATCGTGCCTTCAAAGATTCACGTCATCAAACGGAAAAAGTCGAGCCGAGTTTCATTTAAACGTCCAGTGTGGTTTTATATGACGAGCTAATCCGGTTTCCCCAAGTCACATTTGATCGGATGAATTTCTGTCCATGCGTCAGAGTTTGTAGGAAAATAAAAGAGATTTTGATATAAAAACAGGTAAAACTCATTTTCTGTATTAACATATAAGACGAGACGACGCAGGATCAGAAATACTCTGATCTGTGTTTTCTGTCGCTGTGTCTGAAGGGAGAGCTTTCACTCTTCATCCTGTTTGATTCGCCTCCTCATCGATCTCTCAGCACTCTGCACGCTCACGCTTTGCAGATCTAATCCTTCATCTTCGCGGCCGCCGGTTGGGCTTCAGATGCAGGATGAGCTTTAAATGTGGTGTGAAACTGGTTTGTGTTGGCGTGTTTGTGGTTCACTTTGATGAGCTGGAGGGACGCCGGGGCCCTGACTGATAAACGGAGTGTTTTTGGCACGATGCTGTTGACGGCGCTCGTGCTCTTGGCTGTGCGACATTAAAAAATCAGACGGATCTATAAACACATTTATCTGTAAAAGCGGTCCTGAGTTCATCTTTTCTGAGTCTCTTTCATTCAGCGTCCTTGTGCTTTTCAATGTCATCAAGTGAGAGAAAGAGTGAGACACGTTCATCAGCCCTGCAGAAATCAGCCATCAGGTCCTGATCATCCTTTCCCTGACAGGAAGCAGCGTTTTCACAAACATTTGATGAAATGACTGCGTGAATCATCGCCTTCTCCGCAGCCTTTTCTGTCCTGCAGCTGATTGTTTTAACCTTAAAGCATCGTTTCCTGCGCAGCAGGCAGACTCAGTTAGAGACCAGCTGGTGGACAAAGAGACAGATATGTCCCTCAGGAGCTGGTGGAGACCAAAAACAGAGCAAACAGAGAGAGAACGCCGGACGACGATCATCAGGCGACACAAACACGACTCAGCAGCTGTTTGGAAGAAAAACTCCTGCATGCAGACTTAAAGGAATCATTCAGCCTTCTGAGAAACAGCTTAGATGAAACGACTGATACCAGCCACACACCTGTCCACACACCTGTCCACACACCTGTCCACAAACATGACGCTACAGCCAGCAGCGGGTTAGCTTAGCTTAGCATACAGGCTGGAAGCAGGGGCAGCTAGCGTGAACCTGTACGTAAATAAAACAAAAATAACAGATTCCGTGAAGTCGACCTGATCATAGTGTCCTGACAGACCACAGGTGTGTTTCCTTCGCGTTAAACTTTACGTTTCTCTATGTTTCAGTGGTACTTTGTGGCAGCGCTGTGGTGAAGGGCCGGTCACGTTTCGGCTCAGAGGACACGGGGTCCTGCTGCTTGGCCGTCGTCACGTCACGGCCTCGTCCTCCTGATGAGAAGCTCGTAAACGTGTTCGGCTGATCTGAACGCTGTGGAAACACTGATATGATTCATATGAAACGTACAAATTTAACGCAGTGTGAACATCTTGCTGAAGACTGTCTTCAGCTGTTAAGTGAAGAGAAACTGAAGGAGCTGGTTGAGCGATCTGGATGAGGTCAAACCAGCTGTGGTCTGAAAAGGCCGCGTGTTAGCAGGTTGAACAGGCTGTCGCAGCGAAATATTAAATGTGAAATGAAAAAGGATTTTTTCTCGGAGTTGCAGCCTTATTGAAAAATGTAATGATTACTTTAATGGAAAAGAAGAGGGGAAAATGGAAGAAATGACGAATCCACGGCTGGATTCAACAACGACTTCTGATCATCGGCCTCATCAAACTGCGCGGCCGGCTGAACGTGTCCTCTGGGCCGCGGGTTTGAGTCTCCTGCTCCGAGCTCAGCTGATGACCACCAAGACGTTATGAAGGCTGATTTATCCACAGGAGACAAACTGACGGAGGAGCGCTCTGTGACATGTGAAATGAAGGAGCTGAAGGAGGCGTCAGAGAGGACTTTACATGTAAACGTCATGGATGGACAGGAGGACATGTTGACTGATGTTTCCATAGCAACGTGGATGATGAAAGGCAATTAAACTGAAAGTCATGGAAGCCGGTGGCAGAAACCAGTTCAGCGCCACCTGCCCTGCTGGATTTAGACCTTCGTCCTTTATGAGGTGAAGATGGTGAGATACGGCGTGCCGGCGGCGCCGTGACGCAGGGCAGCAGGATGTAAACAGCTGGTGAAATTAAACCTTTGATGGGATTAGAGCCGACGCAGATAACCGCCGCCGCATGTGTGTGTCAGCTTCAGCTTTAAGCAGTCTTAGTGAGGACATCTGTGCTGTGAGGACACCGGCTGGACCTCACCGCTGCAGAGGAGTGCTCGAAGGATTCGGCTTGAAGGTTCAGGTGTGAGGGTCGGCATGAGGCGTTCAGGTGCAGTGGGTCAGGAGCATCTCCAGACCTGTTTTACAGCATGTAGAAACACACTTTCCAGCAGTTCACAAATTAATATTTTTCATTTGAACTATACACAAGATGTGTCCCACTGAAAGCCTCCTCGTGTTTCCACGTCACACGGCGAAGGCATCTGTGTGTGTGTGTGTGTGTGTGTGCGCTCTTGTTTCTTTGCATTTATCCTTGAGGAAAGTTTCTTGTTTCTGTGACCTTTGAAAAGCCTCGCTGTGTGTCCGTGAAGCTGCCGTCTGTCCTGCTGAGCTGCGACTGACGGACGCCTCGTTCACCTGAAGCAGCTCACAGTCAGAATAACAGAAACGTTCAAGAGCGTCTCTGCTGACCTTCACTCACAGCTGCTTTTGTCTCCCTCAGAGACATTCTTAAGTTTTTCATGGACTTTGTTGACAGTAAGACAAACGTGATGTATTGTCCTTTCAGATCAATAAATGTGTCCAGACTCTGTTCTTGATGGTCTTCATTCCTACCTGTGGCTTCAAACGTGTCCGATGACCAGACATAAAGTGAATGATGGGATTATGATAGCAGCCGTCTACACTGTGTCCAAATCTGTCTTCATATTATTCTGGGACACAGTCTGTCCCACCTGTCCCCAGGTGGGTGTCACATAAAGTGAGTGTACATAGAGACATTTCTCTCAGGTGGTGTGTGAGATCACAGCCGCATCAGAGCTTCAGAGCAGCTGAACATGCAGAAACAGAGACGATCATCAGTGCTGTGTTCTCAGACAGCGTCCTCAGACAGCGTCCTCAGACATCCTCAGACGTCCTCAGACAGCGTCCTCAGACAGCGTCGACAGCGTCCTCAGACGTCCTCAGAGACCAGGGACTCATCCACGGCGTGCAGAAGCTGAATATTTTCCCAGCAGCTCGCTCTCAGCGCCAACACTTTACAGAGCCGGCGTCTGCTGTGGGTGTGAAGTGTGTGTGTGTGTGTGTGTGTGTGTGTGTGTGTGTGTGTGTGTGTGTGTGTGTGTGTGTGTGTGTGAAGTGTGTGTGAAGTGTCTGTGTGTGTTAGTGCAGCTCCTGATCTCAGTGAGTTTACCTGTGAAGGTGAAGCAGTTTAACCGTTTATCCTGTGACGTACTGAGACTGAGCACCACCTTTATGTCCTTCATGTGAGGCATGTCAGAGCCTGACAGACACCTGTCTGTCTGTCTGTCTGTCTGTCTGTCTGTCTGTCTGTCTGTCTGTCTGTCTCTCTGTCCATCTCTCTGTCTCTCTGTCCATCTGTCTGTCTGTCTGTCTGTCTGTCTGTCTGTCTGTCTGTCTGTCTCTCTGTCCATCTCTCTGTCTCTCTGTCCGTCCTTCTGTCCATCTCTCTGTCTCTCTGTCTCTCTGTCCGTCTCTCTGTCCGCAGCCCTGACCGACATCAAGCTCTGGGCGATTGACCGTCAGGGCTTCCAGACCATCATGATGAGGACTGGTCTCATCAAACACTCCCAGTACACCGACTTCCTGCGCAGGTACAGCTCACACACCTGCCCACCGCCGCCCCGTTTCGAGCTCTCACCACGCGACAGTGACTCACGTCTCTCCCTGTAAACTGTCCTCGCAGCGTCCCCTCGTTCCAGTCGCTGCCTGAGGACGTTCTCAGCAAACTGGCCGATGTTTTGGAGGAGGTGATGCTTTCTATTTCCAGCACTCTTTCACGAACTGATCTGACGTATCGCTGCACATGATTCACGTCTCTCTCTGCTCCCTCAGACTCATTACAGCGACAGTGATTACATTATCCGTCAGGGAGCCACCGGAGACACATTCTTCATCATCAGCGAAGGACAGGTGAGGAAGAGCGCTGGCGAGAGAGTGAAAGAGAGTAATTAATGCAGAGGGAGGAGGAAAACGGGGGAGAAGGTGAAAGCAGAGCTGAGAGGTCAGGTGGTTTCTGGGCCTGAGTGTGGGCTCGTGTGACACCCCCCCCCCCCAAATAAACCTCCACAGAGAAGACGTGCTGCCTCTGCAGTGTAGAGCACATCATCATGAAAGCTGAGGAAAGGTTTCACTGACGCCTCACAGGTCAGGGTCTGCTGTCCTGTCAGCCCCCTCCCCCAGGAGCCAGGTGCATTGTGGGTGTTGTTTCTGTTCCTGTCGCCCTCAGTATCTGTTGTTGATTACTGGGAGTTTTCTGGATGGTTTGCTGTGATATTTTGTGGTTCTCTGTATGAGTCTGTGGATTATTGATCGGCTGCAGCTGCAGGTTTGTCTCCAGCATGAAGGTCAACCGACAGCTTCGTCATGGCGATGACTCGTGTCAGCGTGGTCATCTGGACGACTGAGGTTCATGTTTTATTCTGTCTTGATGACAAAACATCAGTGAGGCGACAAAGATGTGATTTACTGTGTTTCAGTGCCTTCGTTAAGGCTTTAGATGACCGTCCATGAAGTGTCCTCTGGTTCCACCAATCAGATGACTAAATACTCATTCAGTCATTTCTATGATGAAAACTAGTCTGACACTTAAAGGCAGAAGTACTGCTTTTCCATGTTTTAACTCATTTTTAGCTTATTCTCTCGAGCGTGTGACCTACTGCACATGCTCAGTAGAGGTTCTCCCACTGGCCCCGCCCTCTCAGCCCGACATTAGGAGGATGTCACAAAAATTTAAATAGCTTTGCTTGAGTGGTTTTATTAAGATTAAACTCATTTTTATTAAAAACCCGCAATGCAAAGTGTAGTAATTGGTGTGTTTGAAGTTCGAGGTTTTAATAGTTTTATAGTTGGAAAAATGCTTTTTTTCTGGGAGGCGAATCATCCAATCATAGTGAGCCCTTGAAATCACACCCCGGCCCATTACCCCAGACTTCGTTTGTTCGCTGTGATTGGATGGACAAAGGCGACTGTCTGTCACGATGCTTCGATTGTTGCAGTACCGTGAGCGGCCACTGGGGCGAACTGGCAGTGTGGGTGAGCGGGGCCATCGATCGTAGCATCAGACGTAGTCGGTAGCTTTGCTTTATTCTCCAGAGCTCCTGATTAAACATCAGGGACCATTTTTAACTATGGTCCTCGTCAGGATGCCTGTCAGCTGTCAAAAAGCTTTGGACTGGTGAGATATCAAATCCAGAGGACAAACAAGGACAAATGGACATTGTGAAACAGGATAATGTGATTGGTTGTCTCTGCTCAGCAGCTGACTCAAATGGGAAACAGTTTGGGCTCATGAGGTCTTTACTGAGCAGGAACCGAACAGGTGAAGCTAACCTGAGCTGTGATGTCCACAGGTGAAGGTGTCTCAGCAGGACTCGGCCAATGACGAGCAGGTGACTGTGAAGACTCTGTCCAAAGGGGACTGGTTTGGAGAGCAGGCTCTGAAAGGGTGAATCACACACACACACGCAGACACACACACACACACACACACACACACACACACACACACACACACACACACATGCAGACACACACACACACACACACACACACACACACACACACACACACACACACACACATTATAAAAATGCTCTGAAGCGTCACCACCTGCGTCTGATCGTCCCCTCTTGGCTCGTCCACTGGCTTCGTCTCTAATCTCTAAAAACCTTTAAAACCTTCCTTGAGTTCTGCCTGAAGACACCTTCAGGGAGGAGGTTTGGAGGACTACAGGTGTGCCAAGACCACTCCTCCCAGTCCTCGAGGTGTGGTCAGACCACAACAGCACGTCAAATGTCTTTTTCTTCTATAGTCACTGAACACAGAGTCTAAGCCCGCGTCTCACTTCATGTCTCCTCTGCAGGGAGGACGTCCGGACAGCCAGCGTCACGGCTGTGGGAGACGTCACATGTCTGGTCATCGACAGAGAGTGAGTGAGTCTTTGTTGACGCGGTGGAGGAGTCTGCGGTTCGCTCTCTGTGACGCCGTCTTTGTGTTTCTGGCTCAGACGCTCTTTTGTACGTATGTCCCAGGTCGTTCAAGCAGCTGATTGGAGGACTGGACGAAGTCAACAACAAGCAGTATGACAGCGATGAGGTCAAAGCGAAGTGAGTTCACTCGTTTACTTCAAAGCAGGACGAACAGACGAGCTTTCAGAGCGTCTCCAGCGACGTTTTGTTCATCACTGTTTGACCTTTGACTGCTGCATCTCCTTGTGTGTCTTCTTCTGTGGTGCTGTTTATCTCCATCAACCAGTGTTCCAGCTGTGTGCTGTCCTGTCCAACATGGACGCCTTCTGCCTTTGACTCTTTGTATTGTCCTCATTAACGTGTCCTTCACTGTCCTCTCCAGGCTGCAGGCGGAGGCAGATTTCTTCTCCAGCGTGTCCCTGAGTGACATCAACATAACCTGCACTCTGGGGATGGGGGGCTTCAGTCGCGTGGAGCTGGTCAGTCTACGGGTGCTGATGAAGCTGAGGACGTGTAGACACGTGAAGTTCTTGTCTGAGTGTGTGTGTGTGTGTGTGTGCGTGTGTGTGTGTGTGTGTGTGTGTGTGTGTGTGTGTGTGTGTGTTCAGGTGCAGTTAAAGAACGATCCCAACCGATCGTTTGCCCTCAAAGTGTTGAAGAAACGGCACATCCTGGACACCAGCCAGCAGGGCCACATCCTGTCAGAGCGCCGCATCATGATGGAGGCTCACAGTCCGTTCATCATCAGGTCAGAGTCCAAACGGACGAGGAGATCAAACCCTGGTCATAGCTTTGAGTTACACTAACTACTCAGTCTGAGACCTCTGGGGACAATTTGTCTTAAAGTCTGTGAGGAGGGACCGTCCACACTACACTCGAATGCTGTTTGGACAAACAGAGTCTCGGGGACAGACCTGGACACTCTCCTGTGTTGCGTCAGTACTTTACACACTTCTTCTTCTTCTTCTTCTTCTTCTTCTTCTTCTTCTTCGCCTGCCTTCCTGCAGGCTGTATCGGACCTTCAGAGACTCTAAATATCTCTACATGCTGCTGGAGGCCTGCCTCGGAGGAGAGCTGTGGACGCTACTGCGAGACAGGTGTGAGACTGTGTGTGTCGGTGTGTCCAGGTGTGAAAGACCACAGTCCTCAGGCTCAGCGCTTTGTCTTTCAGGGGCTCGTTTGATGACAGCACCACTCGCTTCTACACTGGCTGCGTCATCGAGGCTCTGGCTTTCCTGCACTCCAGAGGGATCATCTACAGAGACCTCAAACCCGAGAACATCATCCTGGACCACCGAGGATACGCCAAGCTGGTGTGGACGCGCTCTCCAGACGTGACAGGTCAGGGATTTGACACTGAAGACGCTCTTCATGTGTGTGTCTTCTGCCCAGGTGGACTTCGGCTTTGCTAAGAAGGTGGGTCTGGGTAAGAAGACGTGGACGTTTTGTGGGACCCCTGAGTACGTGGCCCCTGAGATCATCCTGAACAAAGGCCACGACAGTTCAGCCGACTGCTGGTCACTGGGAATACTGGTCTTTGAGCTGCTCAGTGGCAGGTACTCAGCAGACGTTATGTATTATCAGGGGGGGAGTATTCAGATCCTGTACTGAAGTAAAAGTACTCGTATCACAATGAGTACTTTTACTTTTGGTAACATTTTGTCTCCAGTCCTCCATTTTCAGGCTCTGACCCCATGAAGACCTACAACATCATCCTGAGAGGCATCGACATGATCGAGTTTCCCAAGAAGATCACCAAGAGCGCCACCAACCTCATCAAACGGCTCTGCAGGTTGTCAGTCCACCTTAACTGTGCGGACGGCGTCGAGCAGAGCGCCGGTCCACCTTAAACATCTTTACTATCTGTGTGTTTCTCAGGGACAATCCTTCAGAGCGGCTGGGAAATCAGAAAAACGGAGTCAAGGACATCCAGAAACACAAGTGAGACAGTAAAGATGAGATGAGTCTTCACTGAGGAGATGGCTCTGTAGTCATGGCAACATGTCCTTGTCCTTCAGGTGGTTTGAGGGTTTCAACTGGGACGGTCTCCGCCAGGGAACCGTCGACTCCCCGTTCACGCCCACAGTGAGTGTCCTGCAGCGTCTCTGTGAGCTGACAGGACGCGGGTGACAGCGCTAACGTCCTCTGTTCTTCTGCCAGGTGGACGGACCGTTGGACAACAGCAACTTTGACTACTTCCCAGAGGACGCAGACGACCCTCCTCCTGATGAAGAGTCTGGCTGGGACCTTGAGTTTTAACAGGACAGGACAGTGAGAACGGGATTGTCAGAAAGAGACGCTGAAGAGTTCGCTTGTAGTCAAAGGTCAAAGGTCAAAGGTGGAAAGCCGAGAAAACAGATTTAACTTTAAATATCGTTTGAAAGACAGCAATCACAACCGAGGAGTGTCATAATATTACAAGAACAAGTGATGATTTTTCAAAATAAAATCAGAATTAGGACAAAGAATAATCTTATCACTTCATGAGAGTAAAGTTTTTACAATAAATCCTAATTTTTAAATAATTAACTGACTTTATTGAGGAAAATGTCAGAATATCTCAAATACAAGTCACGATTGGACAAAGAAAGGTTCCACTGTTTGACTAAAAGTCGGCGTATTTTGAGATTTTCAGACTCTTTGAGACTCTTAAAGTTCAGGACTCTTTGTTTCCGTCCTGAAGGTCCCAGAATGCATCACAGCAGAGATTTATCAGGTTCAGGATATTCAAACCATGCACGTTAAATCTCTTCGTCATGAATTATTCCACACAGTTATGATGTTGAACATTTTCCCAGCTGAGCTCTCTTTGTGTTTCAGGGTCTGTCTGCTCAGACAGTCCAACAAAAGAAGCAGCTTTCTCTCAAAGCGTCGCTTCTGCTTCTGTCCTGTTGCTAATATGAGTGCTTTTGGACATATTTTGTGATTTTAGTCTCTTTAGACTTTAGACGTCATCAGTGTTCAGCTTCCCTTCGAGGTGCCTTCAGGAAATACTTCAACATGTCTTTGTGACATGTGAAGATCATCATCGATTCAGACTGACTGAACATTAGAGCGCCGTGCTGCCTTCAGGTACCAGACCTGCTGGGACATGAGAAATGCGTCAGAGTTGATTCAGTGTAAGCAGCAGAGCCGCAGGGGTAAATATGAAGGGACAGCTGGGCCTCGGTAATCCCCAAGTCACTGAGAAATGACATTTACGAGCAGAGAGGAAGCAAATCTGGTCTGCAGCTGACGGAAAACGATCCATATCTTCCAACTCTGCTTTCAATTCAGTCTCATTTTCACTGAGCGGTTGATCAGGAACTGACCGTTCGCTAAACTCGTCCTCAAAGAGCGATTCTGTTCGTACTTTAACGACCTTAACGAGGCCTTTGTGTTTCCTCATGAGGAGATATAAAGAGCGACGCTCACGTCTTTCTTTAGTTTTCACAAACATCAAACAAAAGGGGAAGACATTCATTTAACAGTGTTTATCTGTTCTAAAATGCTGTGTTAGCATGCTTGGCTAACTAGCTTACACCTCACAGCAGTAAGTGAGCGCTGCCTCCAGGCCAAAGCCACGATTCAAGCTTGAACTAGGACACTTAGGTAAATTAGGTGAGTTATGATAGAAAAAGTCCTTTTTAACGACTAGTTCATCCACTCAGAAACATTTCCTCAGTGTGTGGAAGTTCAGCCTGTATGATGCTACATCAGAGTTTAAGCTAACGTTAGCCGCTCTGTCCTGCTGTAATTTGATTTAATGTAAACGCGCAGCTGCAGCCAAACCTCCGTCAGATAACATCACATTTACTCATTTATTAATCCTCAACTTGAAAACCTTTCTTCTCTTTAAAGTGACAAATACTTTCTGAACAATAAAGCGTAAGTCTGACGTTCATTTTTATTTGTGTCCTATAAAATGGCTAACTAGCCTTAGCCTTTAGGCTAGTTAGCCTTGAGAACAATGCCTGACCTGTTAGCTTTAACAGTCGTTCATATTCAGATCTTTTTTTCTCCTTTTAAAGGAATCAGCTGCAAACATTAAAAAGTCAGACAGTGTTTTCAACCACTGGAGCTAACGTTAGCTTATAGCTAACTAGCTACAGCCATTTCAGCAAAATTCAACTTATGTATTTATTATGAACAGAAAGTTTGAAAAAAAAAATTGTAAAATTTCAAGAAAAAAGTCATATCTACAGAATAAAGAGAAGATTTTACACACACACACACACACACACACACACACATAAAAAACACATTTTGTCGAGGATAAAGTCAAATAATGTAAAAGAAAAGATGTCAAAAAAATGTATTTTACAAAAAGTAATAACAATAAAGTTGTGCTGTTTCACTTGGAGATGCTCTCAGACTCTTTCACTAGAAATACGACCTTTTTCTGAGAATATTCAGACTTTTTCTGTCATAGTGGGCTTAAACTCCTCGTCTGACTTCTCCTCGTGGATTAAACCTCCAGCCGACTCCTCTGGACTCCTTCAGGCGGCGGCGGCCTCCTTCCTGCTCCGTCTGTGTGGATTCTGGTCTGTTCCCTCAGTGCTTGAATCAGCTGTTATTCACAGTTTAATTGAGTTATTTTTGCACTCAAAGCAAACACGTGAATTTTTTTGGTTTCCTATTTCTGGACCTTTTCTGACTGGCTGACTGCCCCTTTGATTTTTTACAGCCTGCCTGTCTGTGCTGTACCATACGTCCATATGGATGTGCTTTAAATGCTATTTTTACTTGTTTTGTGTGGGGCTGAAACACGTGAAAGCGTCTCTACGCTGACAGCATTCCTCTGGTCGTGGTTTCATGTCGGTGGCTGAGTCGTGTGTTTATGAGGACTCGTTTCACTGTGTTCACTTCGAATCAGGGAACTAATTAAAAGTTAAAATAATTCGTGGAGCTGGACGCCGTCGGGCCTCAGAGGTGGCGGTTTGTTGCAGGGCTCTGGTGTGGAGGGGTCAGTCAGTGCTGGAGGGGCAGTTAATGAAAGCTGGAGTGTGGAGGGGGTGTTTATCTGCTGACCTGCAGGCCGTGAAGCCAGCCGAGGCGTTTGAGGGTCACTGCTTCCTGTGGTGAACCGGGCAGCGATGGAAACACAGACCCTCCACTAACGACGCTCCCACGATCCGCTGATAAGCGACGCAAAGATAAGACACACTGATTTTTCCACATTCCCTCCAACAGCACCGCCGCCAACAGAGCTAACGTTAGCTCGCTCTGCTAGCTGCAGGGCGACTTTAAGCACTGATTCACCTGTGACATTAAAATCATGAGCCTCCAATGAAAGCTGGTTTTTATATAATCGATGACAAAGAGTCAAAGACTGAACATGTAAAAGCTGAAAAACACAAAAGTTCAATTAGCTTAAAAAAGGAAGTGACAATTCAACTCAGAAAACTGAATCTGTTTCTGTGATTGTTGACCTTTACGTGAATTAAAACACCCTCAGAACTGCCTTACAAACCATTTATTAATTCAAATGTTCAGTTTTTTATTTATTGGAAATATTTTTAGATCTTTCTTTAATAAATGTTTTTTGGATCTATGCTGCTCATTCTCATCTGTGTGTTTGTTTTTAAGCTCTTTTCACATTTTTTATTTCCACATTTCTTTGATTATTGATCGTTGCTGCTCGTCGTCGTTTCTTTTCCTCTGGGTGATAATAACAAAGCTCGCTGTGCTGCTTGGAGCGCCGTGTTTCTGCCGGTGCTTTGTCAGACAGACAAACTTCACCGTCCTTTGAAGAATAAAGCAGCAAAACGTCTTTTTGTCAAGAATGACCTCTATGAGGATGAAGCACGGTTATAAAACCGGACAAGGACGTTGAACATTTGGTGCAGCTCTCAGTGAATAAGCTGCCGTTCAGCTCTTTGTGTGAGTTTAAAGCCTTAAAATGAGATGAAATGAAAAGAAGCAGGAGGGACTGAAAAGGTCAAGGGTCAGACTGTGAAGAGCCTTTGAATCCAGGATTCGTTCAGAAAGCTCACAGAAAGAGTCTGACATGAAAACATGTTGGATTGAGGCTCTTTTAGAAAACCAGGCTGGATTTCTGATTTTCATTCAGTTCATTTATTAAATGTTTGAGCAAAAACAACAAACTGATAATACTCATATACTTTTACTTTGAATGCAGGACTTTTCCTTTGTGGAGTATTTGAACACTGCTGCAGTACTTGTACTGCGGGATCTGAGTACTTGTGTCTGCTGGAGGACATTTGAAGTGTCCTGCTGCGTTCACGGTCCCTCGTCAGCTGTTTCCGCTTGGCTGAATCACTTCACAGCAGAAACAACAGACGTGACTGGAATTAGAAAGTGACGCATCCGGTTTCCGTTTTCTTCTGCTATTTTTGGACGCGGAGACGTTCAGACAGACAGACAGACAGACAGACAGACAGACAGACAGACAAACGTTTCTGTCACAATTTCATCGCGTTTAAACCTCCTGAAAGCTTAATTTCTCCTCTTCATGTCCTTCATCTCTCTGTTTGTTCTCTCTGATCACTTCCGTAGTTTTCTGCTGTTTCTTCAGGAGAAAAAGTCTAAATTTGTCTCGTGACTTCACCCCCGCTCGGAAATTCCGTGTTTCCTGTGGAATGTGTGGAAATATCTAATTAGCCGCGTGCCTTAATCACGTCCATGAATTAACCATTAACGCGCCCCGCGGGAGCGCCGCGCTCTGATTGGTCAGAGCTTTGATAGAAATACCAGGTGTGGACGGTGTGGCGGGACAGGCAGGGCCACCAGGAGGACCGACAACCTGAACCAGAAGCACCTCGTCCATCCGCACAGTGAGACATGCTGCCGGGCTCCGCTCTGCTCCTCCTCCTCCTCGGCCTCAGCTGCGCCGCCTGCTTCGAGCTGCTGCCGGAGGAAGCGGCTCCCCGCCGGGCTCGATTCTCCGCCAACAGCCCGAGTGAGTCCCGGTCCTTTTTTTAGTGTCTCCATCTCTGAACCAGCTGCACCTCCGAAGTCCTGCTTTGACCTGAACACACGAGACACAACAGTCTGATGAGACGGACAGAGGAGACACATTACTGCACTGAGTACTTTTACTGTAATACTTTAGCTTCCCTAAGTATACTCACATACTTTTACTGAAGTACCGTTTTCACTGCAGGACTTTAACATGTAACATTTTTACTGTGTAGTATTAGTACTTTTCTGAAGTGAAGTGTCTGAATACTTCTGACTTTCTTGAGCTGAACTTCTCTTAGTTTTACGTTTCTGATGGTTTTGCATGTTTTTATGAATTTACTGCTTTCAAATCATTCTGTCGTTCATGATGGAGGACGTCTGGACCCGATCAGGCAGAGCGTGTAACGCAGTACTTTATTGTTGTTGTGTCGCTGCTTTTTCTAAAGTAGAGACGTGGAAACCTCCTCCTCCTCCTCTTCCTCCTCCTCATCCTCCTCTCCCTCCTCATCCTCCTCTTCCCCCTCCTCCTCCTCCTCCTCTTCCTCCTCCTCATCCTCCTCTTCCTCCTCCTCCTCTTCCTCCTCCTCCTCATCCTCCTCTCCCTCCTCATCCTCCTCTTCCCCCTCCTCCTCCTCCTCCCCTCCCTCCTCATCCTCCTCTTCCCCCTCCTCCTCTTCCTCCTCCTCATCCTCCTCCTCCTCCTCATCCTCCTCTTCCTCCTCCTCCTCCTCCTCCTCCTCCTCCTCCTCCTCATCCTCCTCTTCCTCCTCCTCCTCCTCCTCCTCCTCCTCCTCTTCCTCTGCAGAAAAAGACTGAAACGAGCTGAAAGTTGCAGCGTTTTAATCCACAGAGCAGGAAGCTCAGTGTGTGCACTTCCTGAACCCGTGTTCACACATTGTCCGTGTGTGCGTGTGTGTCTGTGTGTGTGTGTGTCTGTGTGTGCGTGTGTGCGTGCAGCTGATGTGGCCAGATGTTTGAGTGGAGCTGTAGCTGTGGGCTGTGGATTCTTCTCCTGTCTGGAAAACTCCACCTGCGACACCGACGGGATGCACGAACTCTGTGAACTCTTCCTGCACACGGCTGCCACCTTCAACACAGAGGTCTGTCTGTCCACCTGTCCACCTGTCTGTCCGTCCACGTGTCTGTCTGTGTGTGTGTCTCACCTGTGTGTGTGTGTGCTGCTCCACAGGGTAAAACCTTCGTGAAGAAGAGTCTGCACTGCATCTCTCAGGGAATCACAGCGAAGGTTTTCCAGACGATCCGCCGCTGTAACATCTTCCAGAGGATGATCGCTGAGGTTTGTTTCACTCAGTGTCCCATCATGAGGACGCCGCTGCTCTCTGTCCTCTGCTCACTCAGCTTTTGTCTTTTTAAAGGTGCAAGAAGAGTGTTACACCAGTCTGGACATCTGCACTGTGGCTCGGACCAACCCGGACGCCATCGGAGAGGTGGTGCAGGTGCCCACTCACTTCCCCAACAGGTGAGTGCTGATGACACACACACCTGTCTGAGTCTCGCTGCAGTCACACCTGGACAGAGAGAGGAACAGCTGCAGCTCCTCCAGCAGCTCTGAGACACGGCTGCTTTGAGCTAAATGCTAACACTGACATGCTAACGTGCTTACAGTGACAAAGCTAATGTTTACTGTCTTAGTTTAGCATGTTAGCAGGCTAGCATCTCTACTGAGCTGAGGCTGATGGGATTGCCATCAGCTCTACAGGTGTCTGGATGCGTTAACGTGTTGGCCTGATGGTGGCGCCACATGTCAGAGGATCAGTAAAGTTCTTGTTGTTCTTCCTGAGGGGAGCATGAACGCCTGACTTCCTGTTTGTGGTGCGTTCAGGTACTACAGCACGCTGCTGCAGACCCTGCAGGCCTGCGACGAGCAGACGGTGGCGGCCGTGAGGACCGGCCTCGTGGCCCGGTTAGGCCCCGACATGGAGACCTTCCTCCAGCTGGTCCAGAACAAACCCTGCACCACCGGCTCCAGCTCCACCACCTACACCAACCCCGCCAGCTGGAGGAACATGCCCGTGTTCAACGTCCAGCCCGGCTTCAGAGGCCGGGACCCCACCCACCTGTTCGCCAGGAAGAGATCCCTGGATGACGTGGAGGGAGGGGTCAACGGCGGCAACTAGACCGCGCTCACACGCACGTGCACACACACACACACACGTGGCCGCGCAGGTTAATTATTACTACGACACGTTGTGATCGGTAATGTTTAGGATGAAGCTTCACACATTTGAAGGAGGTCTGATTTGATGAAGACTAATATTTATTTTCTTAAACGAGTTAATTTATGAGGCTGTTATATTTAATGTAGTGAGAGGAGGAGCGGCGGGGAGGTCGGAGGAGGCGCTCGCGCTGGTCGTGGAGCTCCTCGTGACTCCCGCTCGGCTGGTCTGAGATCACTTTAGTTAAAGTTGTTTCGGTGAGAAGTTACTGTGATGTGAAACTGACGAGCTGACAGACGTCTGGACGCTGAGGTAGAAATAAATGTTACATGACTGATTGACTGGTTGATTGATTGATTGATTGATTGTGTGATTTTCTTGATGTCTAATCAAAACCTGGAATTACACACATGTACAGTAAAATACTCACATACAGTAAAAATACAGTTCTGTGAAGTACACGGCACGAACACGGTGAAACAATCAAATAATAGAAAAAAACTGTTATGATGTAGTTTTGTGGTATTTATATATTTAAGTAATATAACAGTGTTATGTAACTACTTCTTATACTCTTACCTCCACAGTACTCATTCAGTGTATTGCTGTGTGTAATAATACACATTATATTTCTCATACTCAGCTGTTTGTGCAGTTCACAGAGCAGCCAGCAGGTGGCGTCAGTGTACATACAAACATGCTTACAGTGTTTTCTAACTGCACAGAAGTACTGCCGAGTGTCAGCAGCACTGGAGGAGAGTACCAAAGTACAGTTACTGAAGGTACTTTATTTGGGTATTTGTACTTCATTATACTCAAATTATAACAGAGTTTCAGAACTTGCAGCAGGGTATTTTTACTTCGTTGTACTGGTACTTGTACTTCAGTCAGAGCTCTGACTCCTCTGGTGAACGCAGCGTCTTGACTCTGCAGCACAAATGATAAACAGACGTTCAATAATAGTTTGTTTGTGTTAGAGGCTCGGCAGCAGTTTTCCATTTACTGAGTCATGGAAAGTCAAAAAGTGGCCTCGAATCGTGACGTGACGGCAGATCGTCAGCAGGATGAGACGTCTCCTCTCAAATATCCCAAACAAAGACTGAAAGACAACAAAATATGATCTCATTTAGAAAAACATGAACATTGTTACTCTAAGGAAAGACAGATTTTGAGAATGAGCTCAATCTACGTTTACTCAGGTCCTGTACTGAAGTACAATGCTGAGGTACTTGTACTCCTCCACTACAGTTCAGATACTGTATATTTTAATTAAGAACACACTGAGTATTTCTCTGTGGTTCTGCTGCGTTCTCTCAGGTCGAAGGTCTCAGCACCTCCTCCTCCTCTTACACTCGTGGCCTCCTGGCTGCTCAGTGTTTGTTCAGGCCTGTTGGCTCCTGCAGAAGGTGTTAAGTGACGCCATGATGGCTTTCACTCGGCCATCTGTCGCACACTGTAAACAGTGACCCGTGACGGCTCCTCGCCTCGGCCCATTAACGTCCATCAGGCTGGGCGGGAAAGAGGAGCAGCCCGCCCTCTTTACAGCCTGTGGAGGTGTGTTTACCTGCTGACAGGTAAACAGAGCTCACCTGTGGGTCTGAAAGCTGCTGCTCTGTGTCTGCTGAATGCCTGCAGCACCAAGAAGAACTGAGAGGGTCAACAAACGACAAGTTAAAGAAGAGGTGCTAACAGCTCTGAGCTAAGCGCTAAAGTTAGCATGCTAACAGCTCTGAGCTCAGTGCTAAGTTAGCATGCTAACATGTTCAGGTGCAAACAGCAGAATTTTAAATATCATCAGGCCTCATTCACAATACGATGATGTGATGATGATATGATCTTTGGACATGAACATGTGTCTCATCTGGAGTTTTACTGTCGTTTGTCTGGCTGGAGAGCAGCTGCACGCTCAGGAGAAAAGCTCACCTGCTTTTCAACATCCTGAAGACTCGATGTGAACAGACTTCACATGAAGCTGCAGGAGCCACAAAAGTTTGTCTGGATTCAGACGTCTGAGGGGGCGAGGACGGCGTCACTGCAGAGGACGGGAAGGACAGGAAGGACAGGGAGGACAGGGACAAGCAAGGCTGCAGAGGGACGAAGATGTCAGGCAGGAGGACGTGATGGATGGACGGACGGAGAGCAGCGTTTCCTCCCTGTTTCCTCTCTGTGGGAAGGAAACGCTGCTTCAGGCTCTGCAGAGAAAACCAGCCGGAGTGTGTGTGTGTGTGTGTGTGTGTGTGTGTGTGTGTGTGATGGATGGCGCAGAGGCCCTGAACAAGCTTCACTTTCCACAATTCATCTTTTTTTGTACAACACACACACACACACACACACACACACACACACACACACACACACACACACACACACACACACACACACACACACACACACACACTGAAGCTCAAGTTTCGCTCTTTCAGACCTGGTTTGCATCACAGTAAATGTTTACATCTGCTCTGGACGGCGGCGGCGGCTGATTGTTTAAAGATGGAGTCGACGGTCTCAGACTCTGCCGGCTCCAACGCCGCCTCACACTCAGAGACAGACTACACGCCGGCCATCGGCCAATCACGGCTCGCTGGCTCCTGTGTGATGTCATGAGAAGGGAGGTGCAAGGGACAAACCTCTGAGACCAAGACTGAACACAAAATCAAATGAACGCTCACCTCCTAAAAGGTCAAAGGTCATATTTCATCCATTAAATCACGACAGCACCTCCAGCAGAGCAAAACCATTTAAAAACTGTTCATCAGGTGTTTGACACGTTCAGCCGGACGCGTCGTGTGTCGACGGCGGTCTGAGATCAGCTTCATGGGAGAATGAATGAATGAACCTGAAGGCACCAGTGAAAGAGTGAGGGACGACGAGGCGCTGAAGGAAAAATAAAAGCAAAATAAAGAGAAACATCTCCAGGTTTATTTGTACATGTTGTGTATTCGCTGGTTTTTAGTACAGTTTGTGTGTCTCTCTTCGCCTCGTTCATATTTCTCTTAAGACCAGTTTGGTCTCCAGAGGACAAACTATTATTTACAATATTCACACGGAGAACGTTATTTTGAACAGTTCTGAAGCACTAATGCGACGAGCAGAGCAGGAAGTGAAGGCGGCGCTCGCCGTCCTCCATCAGGGCCCGACTCTGTTCAGCCCTTATGAAGAGCCGCTGTGTGAGGCCTCGCTGGGAGTCCAGCTGTTCTTCACATCAGGCCGCCGCTGACGGATGCCAGTGAAGCAGCTCCTCCGCCCGGCCTCGTCTGGGACCGCCGCTGCCGCCGACCGAGCAGCAGAGGAAACGGGATGAAGGTGATCCAGGAAGGGAACGGCTCCCAGGACGCCTATGTGGAGTTACGGGAATGAGGCGAGGAAGAGGAGTCGACCTCCACGTACTGGACCAGAGGGACGGCCAGGTCCAGGTACTCCTGAAGACACAAGGAAAGCAGCGACGTGAGGCCGAGGTTTGACTGCAGCGCACATGAGCCGAGAATCAAGTGTTGGAAAAAAGCTGAACTTTCAGTTGAAGACTATGTAATTTCCCACTGTCTTTGAATGCGTCATGCTTTATTTCTATAACTGAAGTGCTGAAAGCGTGAATGATGATCAAGAGAATATTTTGAACCCTGGACTTGGTGTCCAGATGACAAACGTTCATGTTTTCGTCTGTTTCAGTGAGTCTAACGACGCGGCGTTACCTGGTTGGCCATGAGCGAAAGCGTGCGGTCTAAATCTTCTACCAGCTGCTGGAAAGTCGGCCTGCGAGACGGGATGGCGTGCCAGCAGTCTCTCATCATCAGATACCTGAGAAGACAAGCCGGCGCTCAGACACGGAGCTGAAACTGAAATGATGTTGGGGGGTGGGGGGTGGGGGGGTCCACTCACAGCTCCTGAGTGCAGGCGGAGGGCTTCTCCATGCGATGACCCTCCTTCAGCAGCTTGAAGAGCTCCTCCACAGGGACCCCGGGGTAAGGAGACCCCCCGAGGGTGAAGATCTCCCACAGCAAGACCCCAAAGGACCACCTGCAGCACACGGAGGCGTTAGATCATGAAGGTGTATCAGGTATCTGCTGCAGGGACGTCAGGACGCTCACTGGACAGGCGGGGACGTTAGTGGTAACCATCATTACATCTAATTAAATGAAATCCTGTGAGAGGCTGCAGCACGCTCCTGAGAACACACTCCCAGTGTTTCCACTCTCATGTCCGAACAGGAAACATGAAGCTACGACCAGCAGCCAGCTAGCTTAGCTTAGCATAAAGGCTGCAAACGGGGGGAAACAGCTAGCCTCATTTCAGCTGCGTCGCAGCCTTTCAGGCTTCATTACTTTCTTCTCTCTGTGTAAAAAGTCGACTAATGTCTTTACTCACAGCTGATTATCGATCAATCAACGGCTATTTCCAATCGATTGCACATGTGAGACGATTTGATGTCTTCTCTGTTTGTGTCACTGAGTGTCTTCAGGCTTTGGACTGTTAACAAACACACAGAAAACGTCTTTCAGGTGAGACTCACACATCACTCTGGTGCGTGTAGACGCGGTCAAACAGAGCTTCAGGCGCCATCCACTTCACCGGGAGACGACCCTGTGGGGACATTTGACATCAGTCAATCACGTCGTCTTCACACTGACAGTCAGCATGTTGCAGCCCGGCCGTCTTACGTTCGTGGTCTTCTTGTAGTAGTCGATGTGGTGGACGTCTCGAGCCAGGCCGAAGTCAGCGATCTTCATCACGTTGTCCTCTGTGACCAACACGTTCCTGGCTGCCAGGTCTCTGTGAATGCACTGTGACAGACAGGAGGGACGTGGATCAGGACACGTCAGTCCGTCTCAGTACCGCCTGACCTGCTGTCTGTGGCTCAAAGCCCATTGGTTCCTACTGAGGACGTAAGTCTTTGAAAACACCTCCCAGAGTTTAACACACACACACACACACACACACACACACACACAGCAGAAGCGTCCAATCACACGGTGAGCTGACCTTCTTTGAGGCGAGGTAGGCCATCCCTCTGGCCACCTGGTAGGCCGCAGACACCAGCTCCATGAGCTCCAGCCCGCCCAGGGACACCTGCCTGGAGCCGCTCCAGTACTCCAGGCCGACGGGGCGCCGGGCGCGGAGGTACTCCCTCAGGTTCCCCTGCGAGGCGTACTCCACCACCACGTACAGAGGGCCTGACGGAGGAGGGCAGGCGGGGGGGTCACGTCTGTCCGACACACACATACACTCACACATCTGACGGGACGCGCACACTCACCGTCCTGAGTGCAGGCTCCCAGCAGGTTGATGATGTTCTTGTGTTTGCCGATCATCTTCATCATTTCCATCTCAGAGATCAGGTCGGAGAGGTCCTTCTCTGTGGCGTCGGCTGCACACGACAAGTTCAGTTCACGTCAACACAACACACTTTCTCTTCACTTTCTTTAATACGGACCGAGAGCGAGGAAGAGGATGAAGATCAACTGACAACATCAAAGCTTCTGATCGATAACTGATCACAAGAGAGAACGACAATTTCAGATCTCAGGTTAGAAACTGTCTACAGAAAAGTTAATGAACGTGTTTGGAAAGGACGAGATCAATACATGCTGTGAATCATCAGCAGATGATGAAGAACAGGGAGAAGATGAAGGTGGACAAGCAGCAGTTCTCACCTTTCAGCATCTTCACCGCCACCTTCGTGAGGCGGGACGGTTTGTTTCTGTCGAGCCCGACGGCCTCAGCCAGAACCACCTGACCGAAGCAGCCCTCACCCAGAGGCTTCCCCAGCGTCAGCCTGAGGACGACACACAGCCGGCCAATCACTGAGGGTCTGCGAGGACAACACTGCGCTAGCTGTGAGGCTAGCATGCTAACAGTAACTGACAAACAGGAAGACAAACCGTCCAACAAAGGAAAACTGGACCACCTATACGTGTCTGTCTGTCTGCGACATCGGCCTCTTCTTCCTGGCCTGAACATGTCCCCACAGGTGACAGAGGGACGCAGGAAATGTGACACTGCTGTCCTTGACTGAGAGTCACAGAGTGGGCGTTCAGACTGGAAAGAGAGCAGCGCTGGAGGAGGACCGCTGTCACCTGGGACCAAAACCTGCTTCATACAAGCTGTGACTTCAGGTCACTTCCTGTCAAGAATCAGGAACAACCTGAACGCCACGCTGCTGCTGTCCACCTCTCGATCAGCGAGACAGAAGACAAACGGCCTCCAGTGAGGTCAGAAAAAAACCGTCAGTAAAAGTAAATCACGTTTCTCCTCCTGGATCACATTTCACCAGCTGACACCTGAACCAGCGCAGCTGTTTTAATCTGAAGCAACTATTTAATTAACTGTCCAAGTCCAAGATGACGTCCTGAAATGTCTGTCCACAACCCAAAGACATCCAGCTCACTGTCATTAAGAAAGAAGCAGAGAGTCTTCAGATTGAAGAAGCTGCAATCAGAGAAACTTCAGTTTCACAGAGACAGTGAAGCTGTCTGTCCTGCTCTGCATTCAGAAAGACGCTGCGTCGGTCCTCGTGTGGACGAGCCGATGAAATGTGATCCAGGACGTCCAGTTCACACCAAAACAAAAGAAAACGGCTTCAGTTAACAGTTAAAATATGATGTTCACGTCACCAAACAGGAACGTTTCTCATGTCAAACATTAAGGGAGGCTGAACTGTTTCTCTGGATGTTTTTGGTGTGAAAGAACTCGTTCCTGGGAGGTCGAGGACGACCACACGAGCCGGCACAGAGACCGTTCTCAGACGGGTGCAGCGTTCAGAGGAGGACGAGAAGTAAACAAGAACAACTCGCAGTTCAGATCAGAGCTACAGAGTAAATGTGCTGTTAGGAGCCAATCAGCTGCTGGAACATCGAACCTGCAGTCAGGAGGCGGTCTCACCTGTCGCGAGACAGCTCCCACGCAGGATCGTAGGGAAGTTCGTACTCCGACACGCCCGCTAGGATGGTGGTGGCCGCGCTGGAGAGACGAGACTGACGCATCAAACACATCCCAGACTGAAGGGAGGACGAGGACTCGACGGACACCTGCAGCGGGAGAGACGCCGTGAGAGGCTGCACCACATGACCTCGCTCTGTCTGACCACCTTCCACCCGCGTTCTGTCAATGGGGACATGGGGACATCTCACCTGTCTCCTCAGAGGGATGCTCTTGGCCAGCTTCTGGACGGCGAGCTGGCTGCTGAAGTCGCTCTTCTTCGGGGCGCAGCAGAGTCTGCAGATGACTGCCGTGGCCGTGAGGATGATGATGATGAAAAAGCCGAGGCAATAGATGAAGATCTCCAGGTACGTCTGAGAGGGCAGCGGGGAGGGGGGCAGGTCTGAGGACAGAGACGTCAGAGCACAAACATCAGATCCTCGCCATCGTCACAGCGCGGTCATTCCTGCAGGACGGCCGACCACCGCCACGTACCGTCGACCACGTTGAGCCACGCGGAGTGATGAGACACGCCGATGGAGTTTCCCGCCAGGCAGGTGTACTCCCCAGCATCGCTCAGCGTGACGTTCTTCAGAGTCAAAACCTCCATTTCTTTATCGGTCGTGTTTAAACCTGCAGACTGGAGAGAAAAGACAGGAAACAACGATGAAATGTGGAGAAAGAAACGCCTGCAGGCGGATCTGCGACGGCTAAGTTCACTCTCAGGTCAGGCAGAGCCAGCTAGCTCGATGCTAACGCTGCGTCCATGTTTGGTTGCACCGCGCAGACCTACTTTACCTTTACAAGAACACTGTGAAGGAAAAGGAGGCGACAGCAGGCAGCTGGTCGGGTCTATCGCTCTGATTGGTGCTCCTGACTTTTATGTTTAAGAAATGAGTAACTGAGTGAGATTCTGTTGGACAGCGGCTCTTTCATCCTTCTTTCGTTGCATTCATACGTGCTCAGCTGCCGGCTCACAACACGGCGCACTCTGTGCAGCAAATACACTTTAACGTCAGCGAATCACAGCAGACCTCCTACACACTCATCATCTAAGCTGCACCATTAAAACTTCAGGAATATCTTAACGAGTAAGGACGAACCGTGTCCAAACGAGAGCTGACCAATCAGTGTCTGTTTCATATCAAACCTGCAGGTGAACTGAACATGAAGCCGACGACTGCAGCTCACAGCACTTTCTGGGTGTACATCATCCACACACCTTGAGGACGAGGACGTACGGGTGTCCGTCTGGTCCCTCTCTGCTGCCGTTCACCGTGATGTGTTTGAGCCACTGGATGTGAGGCTGCGGGTCGCTGAACACGCGGCACACGAACGCCACGTCGCTGCCCACCACCGCCGTCTGGTTGGCCGGCAGACCCGCCTGCAGGATCGGTCTGTGAGGGGAACGTTCTGGAAGAGAGGGTTTAGGAAGGTCAGAGGTCACCTGCAGCACGATCGCTCACCACCTGACAGGTGAGTCCACAGGAGGCCTTTTCTGTCAGAGAACATCCACCTGAGGACGTGTCTTTCCTCCCGAGAGTCAGTTTTCTCCCTGACGTTCAGGTGTTTCAGGTGTGTTTGCTTACCGACTACATCCAGCAGGTAGGTGTGTTTGAGGCTCCCGTACTCATTCTCCACCACACAGGTGTAGTTGCCTTTATCGGAGGGAACCACTGACTCCATGATCAGAGTCCACATGTGGTCCCTGATCTGAAAGAGTGAGGACAGAAAGCAGAAGGTGAAATGAGCGTCTGACCTCCATCCTTCCTCCTGACGGGTCACAAACTCACCTTGAACCCTCCGATTCTTTGGTCCTTCCTGAACTCTTTGCCGTTCTTGTACCAGCGCAGGGAGGGAACGGGGTTTCCCACCGCCTGGCACCGGAACTTCACGGTCCTGCTGGCGGGGACGGCGTGGAGCTGCTTCTCCATCTTCTCTGGCATCACCCACTGAGGCGCCGACGCTAACCAGATAAACACCGTGATTAAGACGGTTTGTGTTTGCACTGATTTATGTTTTCGACACAGGAGAACAGAGAGAACAAAGCTTCGAGGCTTACTCTGGAGCTTTTCGTTGCTTGTTGACAGCTCGTTGGACAGTTTATTTTCCTCTGAGGATGACTCATCGTCTTCTTCGTCTTCAGATGATTTAACTGCGTCGGCTACAAAAGAAGTCAGATGTTGAAAAGCTGTTGAGAAAGCTGAAAAGGGGACAGGCAGGGATTCAGGCTGCTCACTGCGAGCGTCACATGTTCCCTGAGACGGACAATGAAGCCAGTTTGTGGATTAACCTCTGACCTCTGACCCCTGCTCTGTGAAAAGGTCACTGTGAACGAGGCTGAAGCCTTCCTACTCGGCAGCCGGGCAGACAGGAGCTGTCGCCACAGCTCAGTTACTACACCCAACCACTTCCGCAACTTCAGAGACCTCCTCCCTATCTGCCCGGCCATTAGCAGAACACGCACGCGCACGCACGCACGCACGCACGCACGCACGCACGCACGCACGCACGCACACAGGGACTGAACGGCGAGCGCTGCAGTGAGGAGGGGGCTGAAGAAATCAGGAGTTCTTGGTGTTTCCTTTGAACCTCTCGGACTGAGAGGAAGCTGCAGCTCTCCTCCTCCTCCTCCTCCTCCTCCTCCTGAAACGTCCAGAATGGTTATATAGCACGTTAGCACTGTCACTGAGAGCGTGTTAGCATGCTAACATTAGCATTCAGAGCTAGTTAGCACTGCCGCAGACTCGTTAGTGGATCATCTCTTCTGTCTAAAGACTCTGCTCTGACACACTGTTTGAGGTATTGTGTCCCCTCTGAGCTGCCGTAAGGCCTGTCCTTTGACACGTCTCTGTGTTCTCTGCCTTACTTCATGACTAACGGTCCCAGTTAGACGGACCCAGGAGGCTCGATCACGGCACTGATCGGACTGCTCAAAAGGGGAAATGCACCTTTATGACCAGCTGATGATGAAGCCTTTCAAAACATAACCCCCCCCGTCACTGTGCCTCCTGACGCTGTGGTGAAGGTGAACAGGACGACGCCCGGACACGAGGCCAGCCCTCTGAGCGCCGCGGTCTGAAAATACAGATTATGACAAACGTGCAGCTTCTGTTAAACACATCAAAGCGTTTCTAAAAGGATCAGGGCGCCTGCTGAGGCAGGCTGGGTCTCAGGGATGCCACTCAGCCGACTTCACGCCACTTACGGGAACATTTCACTGGTTTACCCTTGGCCTCAGAGACGAGGGGGAGGCGGTTTGATCTGAGAACGAACCTTCATTTGAGAGAATCCGACCGAGCGAGGTGGGAAATTAGAAGCAGGCTTTGTTTATGGACGAGGCTGAGCGCGATGTGGGGAAAACAAGAGTTTACGGGCTCAGAAACAACAGTATCACATAGACGAGCGCTCAGCTGGAGTCCAGATGGCTGGAACCAAAAAGACAAACACGCTGAAGGTAAATGTACACGTACGTGCACGCACACAAACACGGGCAGGAAGGAGCTGGCTGCTTTCTGAAAGGGCCTTCTTGTGTTTCTGAGCCCGAGCGGCCGTAACGCTGCAGACCGAGCGCATCTGTTCCTGAGTTACTGCGTCTGGACAGGATATACAGACCATAACCAGCAGCCCCAGAGCCAAGCCTGAGCCACAGCACCAGATCACTGCAGCCAGCTCCACACGCTCAGAGCCAGAAACAGCCAAACCTGGAAAAGTCACTTTCCCACTAAAGAAATTTGCTCATTGGAAAGTTTTACAAGCTCTTTTATAATTCAGAGTCTAAGACACCACAACCACAGCGGAGACATGAAAGAGGCCTCAAACAAAGGAGACGAGGAGGAAAAGCCCCAAACAACAGATTAAAAAGGCTCTGAGCAGAGTCAGACTGTGGGTTCGACAGAGACCAGAGGAGCCTGTTTCACACGTTCATCACAGCGTTCGCCACGAGCAGAGTCCCAGCGAGCTGCAGCACGCTACAGCTGGCAGCTTAGCCAGTAGCATCAGGCCGGGATGATCGATCGATCAATCGATCAATCGATCGATCAGTGAGTCCAGCCTCTCAAATGTGACGATTCCCTGCTTTTCTTTATCATTCAGCTGAAGATCTTTGATATATTTAACACTGAATCAGTAGCTCATGGACTAACTGCATGTACTTGTCCTTCACTGGAGTATTTTACTGGTACCACTGGTACTACAGCTTTGTACTTTTTACTTGCTTTTTACTTACTTACTTACTCCAACAGCTATAATTACTTTTCTCATTTAGACGGTACATAAAAAAAAAAACACAAACTTATTAAAAACATAATAATGATTTATCAATCAAGTCACTTTTTAACATTTTTTCATCTGAACTAAAGTCCAAAACTCAAAACGAGTCCTTTAAATGCCACATTAGACACGTTACATGAAGCTAGAAGCAGGAGCTGCTGTGGTCTCAGGTGAGAGGAGGCTGTCGATCATGACGTCACGACACCTTTCATAGCATCAATTCACTGATTAAAACCAAACTCAATAGAAAAATGACTGTGAATCAGTGTGATGACGACCTAAAATGACAGAAACCTTAATCTGTCTCATGTCCCGTCACTTGTCCTGCCGTCTGTCTTCACAGAGTCTGTGGAGGACTGAGACAGACAGATCTGATGTGCTGTGTGGAAACAGGTTAGTGTGTGAAGGCGCTTTGCTTCAGTCTCATCCTGTCTCACATGGCCTGGACTTTAAATCTCCTCAGCTCTCCTGGACAGACTGTCAGACATCTGCGAAGTATCTTACCTGCGTCTGTGTCCTCTGAGGCCGGCCTGGACTGAGCCCGAGGAAACGGGACCAGCAGGACCAGCAGGATGCAGGACAGCAGCAGCTGGAAGCAGCGGGGGGGAGACATTGTGTCCTAACACATCAACGCGCTGAGACTTCCAGGCTGGGAACTCACTGCAGAGAGAGACAATAAAGTCAAATCACGAGACGACGGGACACTCGTTATCGCCCCCACTCTGTCCACCGTTTAAGCAGTTTACTGCAAACCAAGTTTACTTCACGTTACTGATGAACGTCCTGCAAACAGACCGTCAGCTCCAGAGGCAGCCAAACACGTCCACAGAGGACGAGTTCAGTGATTATTGATGAATCTGCTCATCGATTTTTTACCTCTGCTGTGACACTTTGTGTTTGCTCTGGTCAACAAATCACTTCCAGGTTAAAAAAACAAAAAGAAATGAGAATTTTCTGCATTGTTAGAAACGTTTTTTACTATTTCTGACACTTTAGAAACTAATGATTCATTGCACAATCAGGAAAAATGATCTATACATTAATCAATAATGAAAACAATCATCAGCCTCAAGTTTCTGAGCATCCTTGAATGCACCATACTTTAATAAAACATGTAAAGACAACAAGCCTCAGAGTCTCTGCACCTTCACGCTGGGACGAGGTGGACGAGCAGCAGTGGCTGCTGGGAAAACAGATGGTATTAAAACAAACAGAAGCAGCTTCATCATCTGCTCCTCTCCACACTTTCACAGCTGTTTCTCAGCGGAGGTGAAGACGTGATGATGTGGACCCATAAACCTTTGACACCCGGAGCCCCCCCACCCCCCACCCAAGGCTCACCTGTGACTACTAAATACCTGTCAAGTGTCAAACAAACAGCGCAGCAGTAAATCACAGGCAGACAGGTGTGCACGCTGCAGGCAGACACCATTTGCTGCATGTGTCACCATGAAGGTGTGAAACTCCTCTGGTAAATACATCAGCTCTGTATGGGAGCTGAGGAGGGACAAACACAGCCAGACCCACACTGAGGCTGCACTTCTTCTTTCTGAATTCATCTGCTGGTTATTTCCTCCATTAATGGATCCATTAATGGATAACTTCTCTTTGCATGAGTCAGCCTCATCGCTGCTGATCCATGTGACACATTAGCCAGTTTAACCTGTCCAGAGCAAAAAAAAGCACTGGTTTCCTGCAGGTTGCTTTATTCCTGAACATACTGAACTGGACACAGAGAGCAGCTCTGACAGAAGTCAGCTTCAGCGGGGCGAAGACATGGACACTGAAGGAAGGGTAGAGGACATTAACAGCAGGAGGACACTCATCATCCTGCGAGCCTCATTAACAAATGGACAGCGGTTGGCCGCCGTGACTGAGCACTCAGCTCGTTCTCTTCGGCTCTGATGGCCGGGACACGACAGAGGACGAGCGCCACCGCTGCCCTCGTGGCTCCTGAGACACCGAGGCGTCTCATTACTGAGTCTGTCCTTCAGTTTCATGCTGCAGACGAGCATGAGAGCAGAGCGCATGCTGTGGTTCAGGGTGGCGTCCCCGAGGACGGTGAGCATGAGAGCAGGGCGCACAAGGTTTATCAAGACACACACACACACACACACACACACACACACACACACACACACACACACACACACACACACACACACACACACACACACACACACACACACACACACACACACACACACACACACACACACACACACACACTCAAATGTAAAGAGCTCGTCAAAAGGCACTCTGGAGAGCCCAGCGTCCCCCCTCCCTCCTGCACATCCAGCTAACACACACATCCAGCTAACACACTGCCAGCCAGCAGATTCAGACTCACGCTGCAGCAAAATGGACGCAGCGGGACTTCAGAGACAGACTCAGAGCAGATCATCACAGTGCTGCTGTGTGTGTCACATGTTAAAAGACAAGAAATGTCCACCCTGAAGAGACGTGCAGGAGGTCATTCACAAAGAGTTTCTCTGCTCACTATCAGTCTGTGGCTGCAGCTAGTTTGATTAGAAATGAATCTGCCATTTGTGTCCTTGATTAATCGACCGTTCATCTGGTCTGTAAACGACCAGGAGTCAAAAATGTTCTCTGGGCTTCCTGTGAATCAGAGCCGGCCGTCCTCTCAGTCCAGAAGGAGGTGCTCATGCACCTGAAACTGTTTCTCAACTTCTGCACTTCAGCAGTTTAGTTACAACAACAGTTAGCCAGCGTTAGCTACCAGCTAACCATGAGCTAACACGAACTACGAGACAAACGTTTTATCACCCGCACAGATCAATAATCTGTCACCCGCACAGATCAATAATCTGTCACCCGCACAGATCAGTGCAGTCAGTGGATATCTGCACACGGTGTCTCTTGATGTGGACGCTCTATGGGAAGAGGACAGAAGACAGACGTGTCCTGGAGACACTAATGCACCTCTAGAACATCTGTCTGGACAGAGTCTCACATCTCCTCCAGAGGTGGTTTAAACCGCCAGATTTCAGACGGTCTTGAATGCCTCACGGATGCATTTATGCTTGATATCAACCTGCTGCATGAACCTGTGTCTGCAGACGGACTCTGACGACTCTGATCCGATCCTGAAGACACTTCAGAGGTCCTCTCTCCTCTCAAACGCTCTCTCTCCTCCTCGGCTTTCAGTAACGAGCTTCTGTCACTTTCCTCCACCCTCTGAGCTGAAGCCTTCACCTACACACCAGATTCTGCAGCAGGCTGCCAGCGATGAATATTTGTCATACTAACACACCAACTGCTGATCCGCCGCCCGTCCATCCGAGCTGGAAAACAACATGCAGCGCAGACAGAGCCGAGCAGGAGGAGAGCGCGCTGAGGGCGTTTGTTAAAGCAACATGGAGGACAAAGAAGAAGAAGAAGGAGTCGTGGGGGAAAGTGAAGGGGTGACGGAGGAGAAGCCCGGCCTGATGTGAATAAGAATTAATGAGTGTAAGACGCTGAGGACGGGTCACAGGTTTGGAGGCGTGAGCGGGGCAGGACGCCACGCTTTGGGACAGCTGAGTGGAAAAGTGAGTCAGACTCGTCGTGCCCACGCCACATATTTCAGCCCGACATCACAAACGGCGACAGTTAACGGCCTGCAGACAGATCACCATCAGATCACCGTAACCAAGCACCGTGAACGCCTCATTAACCACAGAGCTGCTGGGAAAAGACGGCGCGGCCTCAATGAAGCACATACTGAGCCAGAAATACTGAAGTGACAACCAGCAAATACTGCATCTGTGTCACCTGAAGGGTGCTGACAGCGATGAAGAAGTATCCTGATCATTTACTGAAGCAACAGTACACTGCAAACACAGTAAAAGTACTGCATTCAAAAAGTACAAGTACAAAGTCAATATAAGAAAAATACACTCCAAGTGACACCTTAAATACTGGATTACTGTCACTGATGTGTGAGCAGCTTTGTGCTGATGCAGACGGTCGAGGCGAGAATTAAATAGTACTTCAAGTACTTTAAATACTGCCTGTTAACTTGTACCATGATTCAAACATGAGGCCGTGATCAAAGCTTTTGTGGGAGAAAGCTTCAGACAAAAAGTGACCGGTCAAATAAACGTAGTGGGAAATAAAGTAGCATGAGTACAAATACCTCAGATTTGCACTATTGCTGCTTTTCCCACTGCTGGTGAGTACTGACTGTACAAACACAGTTTTTTTACACAAACATGTGATCAGCTCGTACAGTCTGATGGTGTGCTACAGACTAAAGTACACAACAGTACATAAAATAAGTAAAGTAGTAGTAGTAGCTCCACCCTGACAAACTACAAAATACTACAAATGCATAGTAATGGAGTACAAGATAAAACACACAAGACACTTTCTCCTTGTGTACCTTTCGCCTTTGACACTTAAAAGTACAGTTTTGGTAGTAATACGGTCAAAGTACTTCAATAGTATGTACTTTTCTCCAAAACAACACTCTCAATGCAGGACTTTTACTTTAATGGAGTATTTTTAATGAGTGTTTGTGGGTACTTTTACCTCAGAAAATACTGCTCTGAGCAGGTCATTGCTCCAGTCACTGGTCACTGGTTACTGCTAACTAGCTAAAACAGTAGCATGCTAATAATATTGAAATAATAAACAAAATAATGCATAAAAGTACATGTAACGCTCACACAAGACGTTTTACTGCGTTTTGAACTTTATTTTTGGTACATTTTGGAAACACTACGTGTGTACTTTTATCCAAACAACGCTTCCAACTGTTTCTTGTAATGAAGTACTTTTACGTGATTTTTACCGTTAATTAGCTTCACTTTAGCTAACTCAGCGACTTCTGAATACTTCTTCTACTGGAAAATACAAACAAACTGTCCTTAAACAGGCAGCTTTAATACACGATAGTACTGCACAGAAAACACACACACACGCTGGAGAAAAGCAGCTCAGGAAAATAAAGTTTGAAGAGCAGAAAAGGTGAGTTTTGAGGTAAATCACTGTCGTAGCGTTACCTGTAGCTCAGCGTCCACCGTTAGCTGCTGTATCCGGGGGACGTTCGTTAGCCTGACCGCGTTAGCCGCCGGATGGATCCGGACTGAAAACACACTCAACGCAACTTTTCTGCGTGGAAATCAGAAAACAGACGAAGCTCCGGAGGAAACCGGTCGAGTCGCTTTCATATTAATGTTTTCCAAATGAGTCGCAGACCCGCGTGTCACCTGAACGCATCCCAGCCAGCGGAGCGCGGAGCCCGGCGGTGTTACTCCAAACGAGCCCTTCGCTCCTGGACGGAGAAACGTGGGAAAGGAGCAGCTCATTGACGCTTTGTGTGGACACACACACACACACACACACACACACACACACACACACACACACACACACACACACACAGAAGGAGAAACGCCTCCGAGGGGAGTCTCCTCCTGCTCACCGCCCCCCGCCCCCACCCCGCTCCATTAGCACCCCTGAGCCCGATTCATTGACTCCAGTCACCGAGTGGCGCAATCCGGCTTCAGGCCCGGACCTCCTCCAGGAGCCCTGCGGGGTGCGCGCGCGCGCGCGCACCTCTTTGTCTTGCAGGAGCAGGAAGGGAAAGGATTTCCTCTCCTTTAAATTCCTGTTGTCCAAAGTCTGAAGAGCTTAACTATTGACTTGTTTTCATTTGGTCACTTGGGTTTGGTTAGAGATTAAGAGGTACTCACATCCTGTACTTAAGTAAAAGTACTAATACCACACTGTAAAAACCACTGGGGAGGAGTAATAATACTGTGACGACCAGATGTAGCTGCTATGTTGTACTAATAGACAGAAACTGTGTTTATACACCTGAAAAAAAGTTACGATCCTTTACTTGAAGTATTCTTTATCTGAGTACTTCAGTTTTATACCACTTCACTCTTCTGCTCCCTCAGAGGGGATTGTGGTACTTTCTACTTAACAGCGACGTGTTTACGTGTTACTCTGCAGGTTCAGATTTCACAAACAAAACATTCAATAAGACAAAATCTAAAAAGCAGTAAAGCTGCCTGAGCACCACTGAGCCACATATTCACTCAGATCGTTTACTTCAGGAAAAGTACTAACACCACTGAAACCATTAAAACAACAGAAACGAGTCCAATAAAGCAAAAGTAGCTGAAACTTCAGTAATATTAAAAGCACAGAAGTGAAATCAGTGACCTGAAAGCGGAGCAGGAGCAACGATGGGAGAAAGTTTCTGTATCACTTTCCTGTGATCGTAATCAGCTGTTTAGACGAAGCCTGGTTACATCACCACCCAGCACACACACGCACACACACACACACACACACACACACACACACACACACACACACACACACGCACACACACACAGATGGACTGCATTGTGAATTCATGGGCAGATTGGCATAATGTGTGTTTGAGAGTGTCAGGCTGTGGACAAAGACTGGGAGTGTTTCTGTCTGGGTGTGTTGTGAGCTGAGGGCCCACACAGAGGACGTTTTGTCTCATTCTTTGGACCAAACGGACGCTTCTGCCTCGCTGAGCTCTCCGTTAGCTCCGTGCTGATGTTCAGTGCGTTTTCAAAGACTGCAGCTTCACGGCTTTAACGGCTGATACTCACACAAACATGACGTGAGCTCAGAGAGACGAATGTGAACTATTCAACAATTCATACATTCACTCAAGTACACGTTTGACATACTTTACTCCAGTATTTACACTTGATGCTACTTTATTCTTGTGCTCCACTACATCTCAGAAGTTTTACTGCATGACATTCATCTGACAGCTTCAGCTACTCTGCATCTCCTTCCTGTCCAGTGAAAAGCTCGTATCTCCATGAACGCAGCAGAAACATGAATGAACACATGAACGCAGCAGGAACATGAATGAACACATGAATGCAGCAGGAACATAGATGAACACATGAACGCAGCAGGAACATGAATGAACACATGAACGCAACAGGAGCATGAATGAAAACATGAATGCAGCAGGAACATGGATGAACACATGAATGCAGCAGGAACATAGATGAACACATGAACGCAGCAGGAGCATGAATGAACACATGAATGCACAGGAACATGAATGAACACATGAATGCAGCAGGAGCATGAATGAACACATGAATGCAGCAGGAACATGGATGAACACATGAATGCACAGGAACATGAATGAACACATGAACGCAGCAGGAGCATGAATGAACACATGAATGCAGCAGGAGCATGAATGAACACATGAATGTACAGGATCATGAATGAACACATGAATGTACAGGAACATGAATGAACACATGAACGCAGCAGGAGCATGAATGAACACATGAATGCAGCAGGAACATGAATGAACACATGAATGCAGCAGGAACATGGATGAACACATGAATGCAGCAGGAACATAGATGAACACATGAACGCAGCAGGAGCATGAATGAACACATGAATGCACAGGAACATGAATGAACACATGAACGCAGCAGGAGCATGAATGAACACATGAATGCAGCAGGAACATAAATCCACAAACAGCAGAGAGAAACACACTGAAGGAACACTTTACTCACACAGGAGTACTTTTACTTCAAGTACTTTAAGTACAGTAGAGGGTCCACTGCTGTCCAGGGGTTCATGAACTTAACCTGCGTTTCAACCAGAGGAACCAGCAGCTAAATGTAGTTCCTGTACCATCGCTCCAGTAGCCACAGCAGTACTTGTACTGCTCTGAGGACAGTAGTAGTCTATAAATGTAAACTGATGACAGTTCAGTGATTACACCAAACTGAGTGTTTGACCATGTGTGCATGAGAAACGCTTCAGGATGGAGACTGAAGTCATGGAAAAGCTGAAGCATTGATGAGGAGTGAGTACGTCTCTGCTAATGCGCCCGTTGGACTGGGATGTTTCTCCTGAAGGTGGAGGTTTTGGCCTGATGGTGGCGCTAGATTAAAGGTCAGGGGGTCAAGGTGTTCCTTAGAAACGATCCTGAGGAGGAATAAACAAACTCAACCTGGTTGTTAGTTGATGAGATGGACTCGCTCAGACCGTCGAGTCGATCAGTTTGTAATTGGATCTGCTGTCGTCAGCTGGACCTGAAGCTCATCACGAAAACGTCCATCTGCGGTGGGCTGTGGAACGACGCTGCAGAGGGAAATATTCTGTTTACAGAAGAAGAGAGAGTTTGGAAGCCGAGGATTACTTCAGTATCACAGAGATTTAAAGCTGAAGCGATGTTTTCACTGGACCGTCGTTAATGCTCGACGACATTATTAAAACACTCTGCGGCCAAACTCTGGAGGACAAAATGAGCCTCTGTCCACAAGCCCGAGGATGTGGGTTTGATTCCTGTTGAGTGTGGCTTATAAACTCTGTGTGTGTGTGTGTGTGTGTGTGTGTGTGTGTGTGTGTGTGTGTGTGTGTGTGTGTGATATCCTCATGGTTACAGCAGTGTGTAGCTTTAGAGGTCTCACAGTCATTTTCTGCACCTGTTACGAAACTGTTTAACTTCTGACTGCTGGTTGATGAAGAACGTCTCCGTCTGTGACGACAAGGAAGAAGAAACAGCTGATGTGGACAAAGATCCAGAGACATGAAGAGTTTCCTGCTCAGTTTCTGACTTCAGGTGGATGAATTCATCCTTTCACACGAGCCAAAACAGTGAAAGTACAGCAGTACTGTCAGCTTCATGCAGTAAAAGTACAGCAGTACTGTCAGCTTCATGCAGTAAAAGTACAGCAGTACTGTCAGCTTCATGCAGTAAAAGTACAGCAGTACAGTCAGCTTCATGCAGTAAAAGTACAGCAGTACAGTCAGCTTCATGCAGTAAAAGTACAGCAGTACTGTCAGCTTCATGCAGTAAAAGTACAGCAGTACAGTCAGCTTCATGCAGTAAAAGTACAGCAGTACAGTCAGCTTCATGCAGTAAAGGTACTGCAGTACTGTCAGCTTCATGCACTCATAAGATGTTTAAAGGCTCATTAGAAAACCTTTATTCAAAGAGGCTCAACATGAAGAGAGACATCTTCCTCTCAGCTCCTCATTTTGTCTGAATTATGGACCAAATGTACTCGGAGACCAGAGTCTCCACTTTGCTCCACAGTGTACAAAGTGCTCCTCCTGGTTCATGTACTTCACATGTAACATGTGGACTGTAGCTCATGTATATATAGAGCTGAGACACAGAGTACACACTGTAAACTACAATTTCAGCATATTGTTCTGTGGGCAGCTGTGAATGCTGCTGTTGTCTGCTCATCTGTGTGTGTGTGTGTGTGTGTGTGTGTGTGTGTGTGTGTGAGCTCAGCACACTGCAACCGTAGAAAATATACAAAAATGTACGCAGACATGAGGAACACAGCCGAGCACAGAACTGAGGACAGCGGGAAGTGTTTCCAGGGGACGCTGAAAGGTGATGCACGGCTGCTCAGGCTGGCTGCTGTTTGGTTTGTGACTCAGGAACTGACTGAAGTCTGTCTGTCTGTCTGTCTGTCTGTCTGTCTGTCTGTCTGTCTGTCTGTCAGTTTTTAAGTCAAAAAGTTGAAGAGGTGTAAAAGCTGCTGTCAGAAGTTACAGGATGTGAAAGTCCAGTTCGTGGGACCAGTAAGACCTCAGCAGCCTCCCAGTCCACTGACGTCCACAGTGAGACAGGAAGGGGGGAGCTGAACTGTCTGATGGTCACCTGGTGGAACATCTCGGACTTGAAGTCTTTGGGTGGAGGCGTTTCTTGTCCACCAGTGTGTGGTGGAGACGCTCTTCAGGACCAACATGGACGTCCTTCTCCAGTCTGAGCCGAGCGTCCCGGCTGGCTTGTTGGCGCGTCTCTCGGCACACCAGCGTCACAGACAGCGCTGGCGTCCTCAGACTGGAAGAACATCTGCAGGACGTGGAGCTGGTCCTGGTTCTTCTTGTGGACCCTCTGCGTTCCCAGTCCATTAAGAACCAGTCACACAGATGCACTGAGGGGTTCAGAGTGAACCGTCTCCACATCCGTCCCCTGGATGGACTGAGGGGACAGAGGAGCTTCAGTCCTGCAAAGTCCACCATCAGCTCCTTTGTCCAGTCCTCCACCTCCATGTCCTCCTCCTGCTTACTGGCTGATTATCCACTGACTGATGTCAGTGTCCTCAGCCTCTACCTGTGTACAGCGTACACTGGATGAATATGTCCGTCCTCCAGCCGTCTCGCAGCTGAGGACAGTCATACTCTGTCATTATTTTGGACATTCCCTGTGAGAGCATTGAGCAGATGTCTCTGTGAGTCGGTGAACCACAGCAGCAGCCCCAGCCCCAGCCCAGCGCTAACTACTGACCCTGCTAAACCACACGCTCAGACCAGTCTGGACCCACCCAGACCTGGAGCCAGAGCCAAACCCCAGACTCTGGACAGACCAGGGCAGAGCAGAGCAGAGCCAGGACGTGCCAGAGCAAGAAAAAGCACATTCCAAGTCACCAAATCAGCCTCAGGACTTTTCCCGACTTTTACAGGCAAACCAACGAGGATTATTTTATAGCACTTTGAAAAGAGGTTAGAGAAGGCTTTACAGGAAGGAGAGGAGAGGAGGAGACAGGAAAACAAGGACAAAACAAGTTCACAGGCCACAGAGTCAGAGCGATAAATCAGGACAGAGACAAAGAAAACCAGCGAGTCTGAAGACGCAAACATGAAGAAGCTCCATCAGCTGCAGCTTCTGAAGGCCTGAAGCTCCACCCGGAGGTCAGAGGACCACCGCGCCTCAAACAGAGGCCGAGCGGTCCCCCCTGAGCAGCGTCTGAGGGTCCAGAATGATCCAGAACGGTTCAGAATGATCCAGAATGGTCCAGAAAGACCCAGAAAGACCCAGAACGATCCAGAACCACAGGAAGGACTGACATGAACTCTGGCGCAGACGTTCATGCTCCCCTGAGGATGAATCCTGATCACTTTGCTCGTCGTCTCATTTCTCCTCTGTCCACCATGAGCTTGACGTTTGTGGTTTTGAGTGAAATACCTCAACGTGTCCTGGACCCACAGCGATCCTGGTCGGAGGGCAAAAACCACAACGTGCACTGAAACCTGAAGTCACTGAAAACAGTAAAATCACTGTTTAACTGACGTTTGGAGTACAGATACAAACGTGTTGGTGTCCAATTCTTCTTTTTTTATTCATTTTTACATTAACTACATATTATGAGGATATCTCACAGTGTCTGCTGAAACGTTCCTTAAAGACGAACTGAAGACAGATTGCACATGGAGCTCAGAGTTTAGGCTGAACTGGATTTAACATTTAGGTCAAGTGGACCAGTTAGAGCTGAGTCTGTGTCCAGAGCAGCGTCTGAGCCAATGAAAAGAGTTTGTGTTGGACCGGCTCCTGATCCCGTTTGTCTCTCTGCCTCGGTCACTCTCAGAAAGCGTTGTGTTTGGGGTTTTTCCAGGTCCACTTCAGCTGTGGAAAGCCCAGAAAGCATTTATGCAAATTGGAGTTGAAGTGACCTCGAAGGCCGAGCCACATCTGAGCCGCCCCGAGCAGCCCGATCCCTCACGTCCTGCCGGTATCTTTGTCACTGTTGCGTGCTGCTAAACATCCTGAAGCCTCTCTGAGGTTCAGCAAAGAAAGTGTGTAATTTAGTGGAGATGTTCAGCCCCTCTGAGCTGCGCTCTAATGACAGAGTCTGGGCTCAGGGCTGGGCTGTATGATAATGCACTGTGCTGCTGCATGTGTGTATTTACAGAGCTGCTTTAAATCGACTGAGGAGTTTTATACTCAGTATTCAGGGTGATAACGTCCTGTGTGGTCTCTTCTGCAAACGCCTGTAATTCACTCTGAAACGTGCACACACACACGCGCGCGCACACACACTCGTTTGTGTGTGCGGTTCCTTCGAGGAGCCTGGATGAGCGCATCCCCCTGAGGTCATCGAGGCTGCAGAGATTGTTGTGGAGCTGCTTGGAGGTTTTGGTGGTTCCTGGGTGGGACAAAGACTCCATCTAAACGTTTCCATCCCGAACGCTTCTGTCACAGCCTGAGCCGGACGACACACACACACACACACACACACACACACACACACACACACACACACACACACACACACACACACACACACACACACACACACACACACACACACTGTGACTTACTGTGGGTGCAAGTACACAAGTGTTATCAGCTTTGTGTACTTAAAGTATCAGCAGTGAAAGTACTGGTTGTGTCGTTCGGGCAGCGTGTTACTGCTGGAGCTGCTGCAGGTGGAGATACTTTAAATACTTCATGCACTGTGAGCGACGTCAGGCCAGTGCTTCCAAACTTAAGCTCTTTTCTCTTTTCCTGTGAGATAATTTGACCTTTTTGGGCCTCAAACTGTTATTTAAATGAGAATCTCTGAGCAGCTTAGAGGGGAAACGTCTGTTTGTGGAGCAGCTGATCGCTCATAGATACATGAAGAACGACAAGAGGCCACAACTTCTCAGTGTGTGCGTGAGCACTTGATTACTTTCCACCGCTGCTGCCAGCAGCTAATGAGGCGCTATCTGCACAAACATCTCCGAGCGCTGACTGATCTTCATCAGTAACGCAGCTGCTGAGTGGACCATACAATCGCTTTAAACGCACTGATGTGGACTAATTCCTGGAGGTTCAGGTCGTTCAGAGACATTTTGCAGCAGTAAGCAGAAAGTGTGTGAAGTCAGTGTCAGTGAAGATCTTCAGAAGACACACACACACACACACACACACACACACACACACACACACACACACACGCAGCCTCCTCCCTCCATAAAAGAAAACGAGAGAGTTTGAGACAGAAACACCACAAACTCAGGAATGTGGAGTTTACATGGGCAGCTTTATTTGGCCTGAAGAAAATGTTTCCTCATTGAGCTCAGAAAGCCACATCCCACACACACACACACACACACACACACACACACACACACACATACACAGCCATATGCATCCACACCCACCCACATAAAGAATATAGCTGTAAAAACACCCGCACACAAAGTAAATGTCCAAAACAAAGTCCCATCTGTTATTAACATTTAATATTTTCTTCTTCGCTGGTTGTTCGCCGCAGTGCAGCGCAGCCAGCTCTCTGCTGAGCGGCTGCAGGTATTCAGTCAAGCAAACTCAACAGAATTCATCAGTTTCAGCTGCAGAGAAGCCGCCTCACATGAAGGCAGGCTGACTGGATTTATGATGGCGGATATATGACACTGTCACCGCAAATCACGCCACTGTCAGCCCGCGGTGAGGTGACGGCGAGGCCTGGCGATGCTGATAAATGACCGGGCTGCACATTAGCTGGTGTGAAATAAAGTGCGAGCATGCAGCAGTGACACAATATCGCTCCCTCATAAGTGCGGAGCTCCAGAAAAATCCTACATTTCCCATAATGCAACGAATTCCCACATTCCCATCTTACCGCAAAATACATCATTTTGTATGTTGATAGTTTCAGGTTGGTTGGCTTGACTGCTAATTAATGTGACCCAACACAGCGCGTTATGCTTCATATACAAACTCCATATTCATCATTTGAAGAAGTTACAGAATGCATGACGACCTCTTCTCTTCTCAGACCGTCAGGAGATCTAGATCACAGAGGTCATTATCACCTGGTAGCTAAAGTGCTGGTGAGATCAAGCTCCCCAGAGGATGAACCACTTCCTTTTCAGTCACTCTATGATCTTTCCTCACCGCCGCTCGTGGACCTCAGCAGCATCTGTGGCGGCCTTCACTGCGGCAGCTAGCAGGGCTTCAAGGAGGTGGTTTCACTTCCAATAATAACATCAAGTGCTCATGAATCGAGCAGACAGCATCAGGGACGATGGTTCCAGTGATGTCAGTGGAACAGATGTGACCATTTGTTCATATGAGCTCATATCTGAGTAGGCTGCTGTCATTACAGCACCAGGACAGACATGTGGACGGAGGGTAGAGTTACACAGCTGACATTAGTGTCACTTTAGCTTGTTTTTGGGTCAATTAGCGCTCACAGAGTGGGAGAGATGACAGATGAGCTCATGGTCTGCTTGAAGGCCTGGACGGGGACATATTTCCCACGCAGGACCATAGCAACATGTCTTAATGTTTGCTTCACGATAACATCTGTCTGAGGAAGCGTTTCTCCAGCTGCTGCCACTCGGTTCCTCTCACCCCGTCTTCTATATGATAGCACTGTATTAACACTGGCGTTCCACAGGGATCAATACTCGGACCACTTTCGTTCTGTGTGTACATGTTTGGTCACATCTTCAAAGAATATGATATAACCTATAAATTTTATTAAACAAATCTTTCTTCTTGTTACAGTTCGTGAAACTAAAGAACTTCTCAGACGTCCATTATCGGATGTGCAAACATTCATGTTTCGTGGTCCTTATTTCCGTTTTCATTGAACGCTGTGAGCCACAGATCAACTCCATCCACCTCCCCTGTGAAGTCAGTCAGGTAAGTGAAAAATGTTCATTCATTTGTTATTTTGCAGTCGTACTCACGTTGCGGTGTGCTTGTGGCCGCTCTTCCTCCTTCCTGTGCTAATGCAGGTTTCCTGTATTTAGCATGTGTCCTCTTTGCAACTTCTCCCGACGTCAAACTTAATAACTTTGCAGAAAGTCTGGAACAAAACAGCAGACGAGCTGGCAAACAACACAGAAAGATTGTTTCCACCGACTGGCACACAGTCAGCATCTGACAGTCAGGACGGAGCATAAACCTGACGACAGTAAACACAACAGACAGCACGCTGAACCACCGGGCCGTAAACACTCTGTCAGGAAACAAACATGGACGCCAACTAGCAGCTCAAACTGTTTACATGCAGCCATATTTGTGTTGAATAAGCCAAAAATAAGAAGTTTGGTGTGCAGGTCTGGAGCCTGCACGAAGCTAACTTCAGATTAAACTCTTTACAGACTGATCCAGACCCGGTCCAGCCTGGTCCCCTCAGCCGGAGACACAGTCCTGAACCTTTAGCCAAAGGTTTGTTGGCATTTTTGATCCAGTGTGTATTTTTCTGGTTTGACGCCTCCTACAGAAAGACCCTCTGCGACAGCCCTCTGCAAACACCACGTCTGAAAGAAAACTGTGTTTCTGACCAAACTGTGCTGAGCAGGCTGAGCCTGTAAGGTGTGCAGAGGCCGGCCGCTTCAACATAAACACCTCCAGCCCACAGGCATGCGTTTCTTCCTTCTTTTGAGCCAAGCAGCCGGTATATTCTGTCCAAACACCGAGTGAAGCAACGCAGTTTGTGCCCGTCGGGCTCAGAAATACGCCCACCGGTTTCCTCTAACACGCAGTGAGTAAAGCTCGGGGGAGTGGTGTGTTTGGCAGCTGTCAGGATGGTTTATACCAGCCAGGCCACCACACAGCTGATGTTGGTTAAATGAGAAACCGCGACATGATGGAGATCCAAGCTGCAGAATGTGACATCAGTGCACATTTTGGACGAGGCAGCGCTGATGAGCCAAAACCTGCCGCTGACATTTGAACTTAAAGAGTGACAGCAGGCTCGAAACTGAGCTTTCAGAGCCAGCATGACGTCTGCGAGGGCCTTCACGTAAACCTGCTGGAACGGATTCTTCTTGAAATAAGTGTGAACTCAACAGTTTGGGTCGTGTCTGCAGGTGATAATATCTCAGTTTGTGTTTACAAAGAGACCAAAAGTCGACGAACGCAGCTTTAAAGACGTGAACTCTACGAGCGTTCACAGCGTCAGATGACCGGCGCTGCTGGGCGGCTGTGGTTTCCACATGTGAATCGAACTATGATTGGACCAGTTGTCTTTCAACCACAAACCACCAATCAAGCCCCTCCACCCACAGCCTCATTTCCCCACGTAAACACACCACCACGCTGTGCTGTAACGCTGGGATGAAGGACGACGGACTGAGCCGGGCGGAGGGAGCGCAGCTCCATCAGGCTCCTCCAGCTTGTTGATGTCCGGGTCTTTTTTGGGGGCACCACCTGTTTACAGCTGTGGTTTATTTATGTACACATGCATTCTGGCTGGAGTGTAAACACAGGAACACGTAGACTGCAGCCAAATCAGCGCATGTAAGAGCTGCACACACGCTGCGGGGCTGGGGTCAGGGTCCGGATCTGGAGGTTTGGCCTGAAGCCCGTCGTGGTGTTTTCAATCAGCACCACAGAGAAGTGCAGGAAGTCAAAGGATCAGCCTGACGAATGCTAACTGCTAGCTGCTAACAGTTCAGTGTGAATCGCAGCTGGTGGAGCTATGTGGATTCATCCGCCGCTGAAAATAGTCCCATCAGCTGCTCCATTTCCTCCTGTTTGTCTGTTTGAGGAAACTACTGAAGCTTAAAAACATGAAACTTTATATTTCCGAGTCGCTTCCAGGATCTGACTTTTGCTCCAATCACAAACAGGTTCCTGCAGGGATGAAGGCTCGCTCTTAAATCTGCAAGTCAGCCAATCAGACACTGAGACAACACCGCCCTCTGCTGGGACATCAAGGTGTGACACACAGCGGCTGCAGAGAGGCCAAAGTTAACTCTCCTCCAGATGTTTAACAAATGTCAGACATATTAATATACATCAAAATCAAATGTAGTACGAGTGCAGAATAAAATGTAAAACAGCAAAGAAGAGACAGTTTGAAGACAAACATTTATTAAAGAGTCAAAACCTGGACGCAGCAGGACAGACGTTCAGGTGTAGCACCTCAGTGGTTTCACATTTCACACCAGGTAACAGGTAACGTGTTGACGCAGGTGATGACACACTCACACAGCATCGCTCAGCAGGACGTGACAGCTACCAAAATATACAGTTTCCTGTCAAACGTGACGTAGAAAACAGCAGTTTAACGAGCAGAAGAGCCGCCGTTCAGAGCAGAAACACCAGACTTTCACTCGTTTTTAATCCTAGTTTTACACATTTCTTATAGCTGGAAATCTGTTTTCATGTTCAACAAGTTTTACTTTAAATCTTTATCACAATAATTCAGACAACAAGCAGGACGAAGGTCATTCAGCACCTGTCAGAGGTAACATGAAGGAGGCGGAGCTTGTTCACCTGATCCCACACACACTGAACATTTTACAGGAAGTCACTTCACACTCGATCGTCCAGCGAGGACGATCGATGGATGTGGTTTGAATTAAATGTTTTCAGGCTTGTGACGATCATGAACTCACGTTAAAGGCAGATTATTTCAGAAACGATCGTGAACTACATTCAAAGGCCCGACGACAACAACTTCCTGAAGGACACACAAACATTTCTGTTCATTTCACACACACACACACACACACACACACACACACACACACACACACACACACACACACACACACACACACGTTAAAAGAAGCGTAAAAAGAAATGTCGACACTTGTTGGTGTTTGGTTCAGAGCAAAAGACAAAGTCATTCATTGGTCGTCGTGAGAGGCAGACGTGTGCGCTGACACACGTGTGTTTCACAGATAGAAGCCAGATTTAGAAACGTGTGTGTGTGTGTGTGTGTGTGTGTGTGTGTGTGTGTGTGTGTGTGTGTGTGTGTGTGTTACGATGGTCACAAACGTTTCAGACTCACTCTGATAAATGTCTGAATTGTCCCTGAAGCCCTCAGAGATTCGGCCTCCTGTGCACATAAACACGTCTGAAGACTTCAACCCACAAACATGTGTTGCATTCAGGTGCTGCTGGGAATTTTTCCCTCAAAATTCCTAAATATGCCACATTCAAAGTGTAAATTCAAACAGTCTGTTAGCGTCAGAGTGCTTGAAGCAGCTTGTCTCGTGGTCCACTGCAGTCATCAATAAGAACCGAGGAGGACACAAACAATCAAAGCTGAGCTGATTGGATCATCGTGACTCTGAAGCATCTCAGAGGACATTTATATTCACAGGAAGCATCGATTCACAAGCAGGAAGTCAGAAACATGTCTGAGGAGTTCAGAGGCGAAACAAAGAGGTTTGTGTTTGCTGACAGAAGAAACACACGCGTGTCACCGACTCGAGCTCCTCTCCGCCGGAGGGCAAGCGTGATTTAAAGCACCGCATGTCACACGTGTGTGTTCATTACCGCACACTCTGAGACATGTGCAGCGGAGTCAGCATCTCCTCAAAGATGGCGCCCTTCACGTTGGAGCCCCTCAGGTTCGCCTCCTGAAGGTCACACCCCGATAGGTCGCAGTTCTGGGAAAAACACACCACACCTGAATGCACCACTGAGTCAAAGGTGGAGGTTTGAGTGGATTGTTGATGTACAGAGAGTGTGTGTGCGTGCGTGTGTGCGTACCTCCAGGTCGGTCCCGGCCAGCGTGGCTCCTCTCAGGTTGCAGTTCTTCAGTTTGGCGTTTTTCAGTGTGGCGACTCTCAGGTTGATCCCCGTCATCTGACTTCCCTCCATGTCCACCCCCTTCAGGTTAGCTCCTGCAGGCAGACAGACACACACACACACACACACACACACACACACACACACACACACACACACACACACACACACACACACACACACACACACACACACACACACACACACGTATGAGCTCAAGACAAGCTCCACCTGCTCAGGTGTGTCTGAGGAACGCGTGTGATTGGCTAACTCACCCTCCAGATTGGCTTTGATTCCAGCAGGATCTTCGAAGTTGCAGCCTCTCAGTGAAGCTCCTTCAGCGTTGGTGCACAGCATCTTCACACCCTGCAGGTTGGCTGCCTGGGATGGACACGCACACACACACACGCATGCACACGCGCGCGCGCGCGCACACACACACACACACACACACACACACACACACACACACACTCAGCATGAACGTCACAGACCGAGTGTCTCTGCTCAGAGACGTCCCCTGCGGGCGGCACTCACGTCCAGACAGGCCATGGACAGGTCGGCCCTCTCCAGGTTGGCCCCGCTCAGGTTGGCGTGGGTCAGGTTGGCTCCTCTCAGGTTCGCCATCTTGAAGTTAATGTAGCGCAGATCCAGACGGGACAGGTCCGCACAGGTAAAGTTCAGACCCTGACGGACAAACGGACAGCGTTCATGTTTCCTGCCGTGCTTCCAGCTCACTGAGCTGACTGATCTCAGGTGAGGTGTCTACCTGGCAGCGCAGCTCGGACTTGGTCGTCGTGGCCAACAGGAATCTGATGAACTCCTTGCGGGTCAGAGGGGAGTGGTCTTCAGGAGGCTGAGTGGACTGAAGCGGATAAAGACACGAGGAGGTCAAACCACTGAAAACACACTTCAGTCTGCGCGCGCACACACACACACACACACACACACACACACACACACACACACACACACACACACCTTTATGAGGGTCTCCAGCTGCTCCGCCAGCTGTTCGATGCCGAAGAAGCGAGCCTCTTCCAGCACACCTGCAGAGGACGGACCGACGGTTAGAAAACGCCGTCACCTGCGACCTGTGCAAGAGTGTGTCTGTCCTACCCAGAGGGTTGATGCCGTCGTTGATGATGAGCTGTCCGTGTCGCAGGTAATTCAGGATGGGCTCAAAGTAGTCCGGACTGCGATCTATCAGGTAGGCGCCTTGAGAGTCCTGCTTGTTCCCCCAAACATCTGGAAGAGAGAAGAACCAGCAGATATGAAGCACACAGGGTCGACACCACGAGGTCGACACCACGAGGTCGACACCACGAGGTCGACACCACGAGGTCGACACCACGAGGTCGACACCACGAGGTCGACGCCGCGAAGTCGACGCCATGGGGTCAAACAAACAGATCAACCACCTTTAATGTGAGATGAGTCAGACGGGCGACCTCACCTTTCTCTCTGAACATGTGGGCCAGCATGCTCTCAGGCTCTTTACTGACCAGGGTGCTCCTGAGGACACACACACACACACACACACACACACCTGTTTACAATAAAACCATTTACTGGAACAGGAAGACAACAACCTGCTCACCCACAGGCGTCGACGGCTCGACGGTCGTATTTACCTGGTGGTCGTGAAGCAGCGTCCACCGACGTTCAGCGTCAGCCAATCAGTGTGAGGCTGCTCTCTTTCGGGGCCAATGAGGTCTTCCTGAGGGTCTACACACATGTTAATGTTAGTAAGAGGCAGACAAAGAAAACAGAGTTTAAACCTGAGTTAACAAACATCTTGACTTCTTACCTTCAAACGAATCTCCCTCTGAAACGTAGAGCACGTCATCATCTCTGCAGGCGCACACACACACACACACACACACACACACACACACACACACACACACACACACACACAGAGTTTACATCACAACAAACGGAATACATGCTCACATGACGTCACAGTTTACCTGGGTTGAAGCTCACCTGATCAACGCGATGTCATCGATGAGGCCGCCGTTCCCATTATAAACACTAGAGGCTCGTATTCCCAGTTTGGAACTGGCCACAGACAGTAAATCCTCCAGGGAGCCGTACACGGCCACCACCTGTGTGACAGCACCGGAAACACACCTCAGCTCGCGGTGCAGCCGCGGATTGAACGCGGTGTCTCACGTTAGCTTGTAGCAGCTAACGCGAGGAGCTAATCGAGCCTGTTCCGGTCCGTGACCGCGGACAGAGCGCACCTTACCTCCGTCCGTCCCCTCAGCTTACCTTTCCATGCGTGGAGCTTCCGCTGACGAACAGGGTGACTCTCCTCATGGCGAATCCAGATCAGCCGAACTGAGACTTTCATCCATTAAAACTCATCCTGAGCAACAATCTGCTTCCGCTTTTCTTCTGACTCCGCTCCAACGCACAGGGAAGCGGAGTCAGCCAATCAGCTACTCAGATCCAAACGGAACAGCCAATCAGTAAACCGAGTGGGCGGGACCAACAAAATCATCACAAAACAATTTCTCTACACTAAAGCTGTAATCTGCAACAGTACAACACGCTCCGGTACATTTACTCAAGTTAAGTACTTCAGTAGAATTTTGAGGTACTTATACCATAAATGAGTACTTCCATTTTCTTCTACTTTATACTAACACTTCACCGCATTTCAGAGGGAAATATTGTACTTATTACTGCACGATATGTATTTGAAACTTTAGTTTCTTCGCAGATTAAGAAGATAATCAAATAAATAAAATATTACAGTATTTATCATGTACATATATTCATCAATATATAAAGTACATGAAATTCACATTGAGCAGCTGCGACATTAAAGTGACGACCACATTAATGCATCAACCTGTAAGAATATATGTCAATATCTAAGTATGCCCCAAACTTCCCCTATGGGGGATTAATAAAGTCTCATCTTATCTTATCTTATCTTATCTTTGATGCTAATACTTGTGTGCTCTAACCAGTAAAATTCAGTGTGAGACTTCTGTAGCAGACAGACTCACTGCGCCTGAATTTAATCCAAAATTCTACAAAAGCACAAACTTTAAAGTCACTTTTTGAACATTAATGTGACGGGGAGGCGTTGACATGCTGCGTTCAGGCGTCACTTCCTGTCGTCTATTTGTTTGGTTTAGAGCAGCATCCAGCTGAACATCTCAGATTCACTGTGTGATATTAAATCCATGTTCTTCATCAGAGGAAGTAAACGGTCCATTTCTGACTTTGACTGAGCATGAATGTCTTCAGCTGTCATTGAAGGAAACATCAGACTTATTTGACAAAATCTTTATTGAACAAATTCATCAAAACGTAAAATAAGAGCTCTGTTAAGACACACATAACGACACAAAGGAAAGTGTGCAAATTAAGTCCCAGAGTGGATTCATTTGGCAGAGAAAAGCCGTTCTTCATGACGCCGCTCCTCAGATCAGGACCGCCTTCTTCTTTTTAATTCCGACAATCACAAACAATCAGCAGGAAAAGCTCCAAACCAAGAATCAATCGCATGCTTTTATTTTGAAATTCTAAACTGAGCCACAACAGGAAGTGCATCAAGTGAAAACAATCATCCAAAATCCACAACAGACTGGTCACGAGGCGCTTCCACTGGTTTGGATCTCCTGGTTATACTGGGAGCTGTGGGAGCGTCCGAGACTTCAGTCTGCAGGCAGCTGATTCAGCAGGTCAAAACATGAAGACAAACGTCCTCCAGCCCGTAATCAAAGAAGGACAAGTCTGCTGAGGCCGAGCGAGAGCTTAAGACGTCAGCAGGAAACAGTCAGCGAGCGTTTTTCTGTCCCAGATGGAAAACTGAGTCCTGAGGCCTTCAGGTCACCGTCCACTGGACAGGCTTCAAATAAGGCACATGAAAGGACAGCGTTAACGTCCAATCAGAGTCCACGATGAGCTGCTTCCTCTGAGGACTCAGGTGAGACAGGTCATCAGGTTTGTCCTCCAGCCCGACGTCATTTGGAAGATTCATTCATTTTAAGTGTTTAAGTGACACCAAACGCTGCTTCATGATTTCTTTTTTTTTGAGTTTCTATTTCAAACGTCTTCGAGTGTCTTTGGGATTGAGGCTGGAGTTGAGACATGAGACGTGTCCACCGAGGAGGACCTCAGGCGCTCAGAGGTTTGTCCTCTGTGATGAGCTGCTGGAGGAGGACGTCTCAGGATGAAGAAGAAGAGCATTCTGTTATCAGTCCAGTGAAGGCAGATTGAGCTGAGTCCTCTCTAAGAGACACGTCCCCTCTGATGTCCTCTAATGTCTCACTGTCACACATGACGCTCTGCACTGTGTTTTTATGGTGGAATACATTTTGCTGTGCCGTCCTCTCTCACCTCCTCCCTGCTCCACCTTTTTCTCGCTTCGGTCCAACTTGATAAAACTACTCATTGCCGCTGTCCTCCGTGTCCTCCTGTCCACCTTCAGTCTGTCCGTCTCCGCTTCTTTCTGGGAAGTTGAGGATGTGCCGTTTGGCCTGAATGATGAACTGCTGCTGCTTGAAATACACCTTCAACACTCCCTTGATCAACACGAAGGCGATGCCACCCTGTGGGAACGAGGAGGACGGTGTCGAGTCATTCAACCAAAAAGACAGATGAGACGGTCTCTCCATCTGTCCATCGACAGCCTGCACAGACTCTTAAACTGCACAGGTGCCAAACGCAGTACCTGTGCACTGAAGTACTCGTGTACTTGTACTCACCAGCATGGTGCGCTGAAGATTGGAGGGCATCCGTCCAAACAGCAGCCGTCCCACCAGGCTGGCGATGGAGGGAAAGATGAGAGCTCCACACAGAGTCCTGGACACAGAGAGGCGGTCCCCTCCATTGGGTCCGTCCACGGGGACACGAGGAAGATAACGACTGGATCCTGAGGTGAAAATACACATTCAGGTAATCTGATCGGATCAGCCAATCACTGCAGACTCCTCCAAATTCATCAAAACTAACAAATCAGGCTAACACGCGTTAGCCTGGATTAGCTGATCGCAGGTGGAGAACAGGGTCAGAGGTCAGTGAGGTTTACCTGGCCGGAGCTTCCCTTTGTAGGCGTATCTCTGCCACAGCCTCACTATGTAATCCTCCCAGCGGATCATCTTTCCCAGGACCAGCACCACAGGAATGGTGGGCAGGCCCATCAACAGGAAGAGGGGGTCGGCTCGCTCCATCATGTAGAGACCCTTCTTATGTCCCACAACCTGCACAGGGACACACAGACAGCTGAGGGTCCCTCGGTTCTGCCGGTTCTACGTTCTTTCTGCGCGTCACACGGCCTGTCTGAGTACCTGCATGACGGTCACAGCTCCGTATGTGACAGCTGACCAGTACACCGTCCCGACCACCACCCCGACGGCAGCGAAGGGGCTGGCCCGCGACAGCGCTCTGTCCACCTGCTCCAGGAAGTACACCAGCAGGCCTGAAAAGACAAGAACACACACCTCTGACCGTTTTCCTGTCGCCTGAGTGAAGGCTGCTTTTCTCTGTCAGCAGTGTCTTCATGTTCAGCACCTGAAGGTTCCCTGGACCCCGCCTGAGCGTCACTTACCCATCTTGGGGAAGGTGATGTGGTACTCGGTGCCGCACTGAGGACAGCTGACCGGTCCTCCATTGTTCCCCTTCTGCTTCTCGTCCAGCCAGCGCTGCAGACACGCCTGGTGGATCCACTTAGTGCAGCCTTTACACCTGCAGGGGCTCACCCACTCTGCGCTGTGGTCGTCCCTGTCGGTGGCGAAACACACCCAACAGTGTCTGCAGGACACACACACACACACACACACACACACACACACACACACACACACACACACACACACACACACACACACACACACACAGTGTTATAATGATTACCAGACATGTGATTCAAATCATGAAACAAACAGATGCAGCTTCAGTTTGTTTGTTTGTTTGTTTGTTTGTTTGTGCTGGAAACAACAACATGCCAGGAGCAAATCACAGCCACTTATTTTTCTGTGTTTACAAAACACAAACAAAGAGGTATTTGTCTGAACACACACTCTTGTACCACATGGAGCTTCATTTTTAGACCTCACCCCCTGATTTATCTCTGGTTATGTCTTTCCATGCAGACAGGAGGAGGCAGGGCGGTCGTCCACCTATCAGGAGGTCTGTGGTTCGATCCCCGGCTTCGGCACACATGCCGAAGTATCCGTGGGCAAGATACTGAACCAAAAAATGCGCGATGCTGCACCGTCGCTGTGTGAACGTACGTCTCTTTGGATAAAAGCGTCTGCTAATGGCGTAACTCTAACTGACAGTTTGGCTTTTCTTTGTCCTTTCTGAGATTTCTACATGTCTGCTTTCACAGTGAAGATGTGTTCCTGCGGGCACACAGTGACGAAGGTCCAGACCTGCCGTACGAGCCACGTCCAGACAACCCGCCTCCTGTTCGACGTCTAAACTCTGATGCCTTCGTTCGTAAAGATGGCGGCAGAGTGAAGTGGTGCATTCAGCTCACGAGTGAGTTCTTACTTCTCAGGCTGCTCCTCGGCGTGGGCCATGGTGCGTTATCATGAAGCCATCAGACCGCAGCACGGACCTGTGAAACGAGCATTTACAGACCGAATGAGACACACGGACACGGACAGACGCCTGAAAATGACTTAATGTGGGCGACGGTCACAGAGGTGGGACGTTATCTGAGCCTTAATTCATGACACTGACATCACGCTGCAAAGCTGACTCAGTTCATGACACACTGAACAACAGCAGCCCCCTCTGGTCATGTCTGTCCCCAGTGTCCTCTCTGTCTTTTAGCTGTTTTTGGTCTCCATTTCTTTGCTGTGAGAGCAAAGAAATGGAATAATAATAATAATAATAATAATGGAAGAAATTAAATAAAACTCAGAGCTCAGTTTTATTTAAGGTAGAAACGTCTCCTGTGAACTGAAAACAGTGAGTGAAACGAGTCAAACTCGCTCTGTAGACTGAAGGATCGATACCTGTGGATTAGATGACGTCACATCACACCTCACACACGAACACTGACCCACGAGCAGGACAAACACTGATCAGCTGTAAGCTGCGGATGACCGTTAACCTTCACTCAGTCTGAGTCCAGTGAAGACAGACACCGTCCTCAACGTGAAATCGACCTGGTGACACTGTGTCTGTCCACGCCCAAATTCTCTCAAGTCCAAAGTTTGTGTCCAAATAAGACACGTGACAGGACACTATGAACTGAAAACAACACTAAAAGCAACGCTAGCAAATAAATTAGCGGCGGCTAAAAACTGACAGAAATAAAAATCCCGCTCACCTAAAGCCCCTTTTCTCTAATTTAACTGACTTTAGCTCGTTTACCAGGAAGTTGACTTCAAACTTCTGTCCACCTGCTCTGACCTCAAACACCAAACTCATGCTAATGCTAACAGGAGGCTGCTAACTTCAGCTAACATTTACATTAAGCTAGCAAACGACCACTAAAGTGGACTGGCCGTTAATATGGCCGAGCTGTCGGTTTAGAGGACACTTTGTGGTGTTAGCATAAAAAACACGTACCTGAAAGCAAGAAAATGTCAAACTATGAAATGTTTCTGGCCTGAAACCCGGACGGGAGCGCTGTTTTTGTCTCATTCACGTATGTTGACTCAATGAGGACAGGACAGCAGGACAAGCTAGCAGCTCTCTGATTAGTCGACGCTGCAAGATGCATTCAAGTGTGTGGGAAAACATAAGATTTGACCTCCGGCCAGAAAATACCATCAATCAGTTTTTAGCGACAGGCAAGTAACGTTTACTCAAGAACTGAATTACTCCAGTATTCTGTATTCTAAGGTACTTTAATTGAGTATTTCCTCATTATGTTGCTTTAAACCTCTACTCCACAACATAGGGAATGATCGTCATTATTTTACAACATTTTACCCCACAGTTACAGTCACTTTGTAAATTAAGAAGTAAATACACAACATGCCTCAGTTTATGAAATGTGCTGCAGTTTGACAGACTGAAATACTCACGATGTAAAGCAGCTATAAGCGTCACATCGACCAACTGCAACCTGCACCTGCTTATTTTGATGCCAATACTTTGTACTTTATTTGAATAAATTCTGAAACCAGTGCTTTAACTTGTATTGGAGTAACTCTGTAATATAGTATTGCTAGTAGTAACCTTAGTAAATATTCATAATTATAGACTGAACGACCAAAACTTTTTATTAATGATTTACTAACACGTATAACTGCTTATTCAACTATTACCACCCTTTATTAATTACATATCTCCATATATAACAGCAGAATTGCTTGGTTATTAGAAAGTGAAAGACCCATGTGCATTGGTTAATAGATTACTTCTACATCATTAGCAAACAGAAAGGAAAAACATCAGGCAAAGGGATTTTTCCTGGCAAACGTTTTGTTTTCACATTAATGGCGCGACTCTTGCCCGATCTGGAAGGCTTATAATTATGATTTATCATAACTTTACTTGGAAAACAATTTAGTAAAGTAAAGTTAAACTGGACATGTTTCTAAAGAGATGCTGTGGTTTCCACAGGTTTGACAAAGATGCTCATGCTCGTTGACAGCAAACAAGTCAGAAACGCATGGCTATTCGGTTAAACACTGTGATTGGTTATCACTCCTATCAGTCAAGAAACTCGTTAATATGATTTGCTGATTCGTCTGTCAGTCAAACCGAAGCCGCGTTGGTGTTGTGGTAGGGAGGCGGTCCGATCCTCAGCACCAGCAGCACAGAGGAGCGGCGGCGTCGAGACGGCAGAGTGCAGAGTGACAGGGCGTTCGCCTTTATATGATTAAAACACTAAACCGGGAGGAATATACACACGGATCGGTAGAAGCATATCCTAAATACCCAGTCCGTCATGGAATCCTATGACATTTTAGCTAACCAGCCGGTTGTGATTGATAATGTAAGTATGATGATGTCATTCATCCACACCCAAACCGAGGCCGTTGGCTGGGAACGTTTGCTAACTGTTAGCTTAGTTAACTATTGTGTTATAGCTAACAATACAGGGTGTCAACCGCGGCCACCCTCGTTTAATGTGCAGTAGTTTCCATCGCTGTTTTACAGTATTCCACCTAACGCTGTTAGCATTGCTCCGGTTGCTAGAATATGTAGCGTCCTTTGATTTATCCAACCCAAGCAAGTGCTAGCTAGAGCTGTAGCTAGCTTCCAGCACTAACCGGCTAGCTAAGCTGCGGCTGAATGCTAGCCGTCCGTGGCACTGTCGCTCTATCATCACAAATCTGCACTGTGCTCGTAATGCTAAATAGCTAGCATAGCGGCTGAGCCGTCATTAAGGAGGGAAGAGTCACAATGAGCCATCAGGATACAGACTGTTTGTCTTTATGTGGAGCACAAACAGGACGTTAGCCTAGCTTTGTGCACCGGTGCGTTATCCACACGGATGTTAGCATTGGACACAAACAGCACGTCGCTGTTGTTACAAGTGCCGAACAGGATTTTCAGCTATGTTGTCAAATGTTTGTCATATTTTGACTGGTGTTACCAAAAACGGAGCCCCTGCTAACACACAGAGCCTGACCTGATGTTTAGCAAACATTATGATCATTTAATATTCAGATATTTGATGTAGAAGGAGTTTTGATGTCTTGTAGCGGTAACTGCAGAGTGCAGGTGTGTCTGTCAGTGTTTAGCTAACACACACACACACACACACACACACACACACACACACACACACACACACACACACACACACACACACACACACACACAGCTGCCAAGTGTGTGACTTAAAAAGATTTGGAGCATCACAGCTGCTAACACACATCAGAATATAGCATGAAGTCTGATTAAAATGTTTGCAGTGGCCATAAAAATGAAATGACTGTGATGATTTGGTGTTACACCTGTGTGAGTCTGACCCCTCCTCAAAGCGTCTCCCTTCACTTCAAACACAGGAAATGCAAATCAGTGCACCTGAACAGACTTTGCTGTGCTGGCTCTTATAGTTTTGTGTGAGCCTTGCTGGCTGTGGCAGAACAGGACAAAGTAGCTGTTGAGACAGGACGGATGTAGGACGCAGTGTTTCAGCTCGCTGCTCGCCGGCTGTCTGAGCCTGAGTGTGTGACTGCCGGCGGCCTCAGGCGGCGTCTTATGACCTCCGTCTCTCTCAGACATGTAGATTGAAGCACTGCTGCTCTCAGATCAGCTGTAACCCTGTGACGCTGGGCCTAAAGGTCATGTCTGTGTTTTCTTCTGCAGGGTTCAGGAGTTATCAAGGCGGGTTTTGCAGGTGACCAGATCCCCAAATACTGCTTCCCTAATTAGTAAGTGTTCCTGGACCTCCTCCCACAGCACTCACACAACAAGGGACAGGTGTGATGTAGCACTGCGGCTAACGTTTTCCATTGTTAGCTGATCTGAGGATTCTTCTACTTTATTTTAATGCCCGAAGTTTGTGAAAAACACACATGACAGTTTCCCAGAGAACAAGCTAACGTGTTCATGTTGTTTATTTTGTTTGAGTGACAGCCTGAAACCCACAGATGAATGATTCACAATGATTTAAAGAAAGAAACTCACCTTTAAGACGCTGCTCCAGCTGTTTGTCCATTGACAGCGATAAATTGATAAACAGAAAAGTTGCAGATGATGTGTGTGTGTGTGTGTGTGTGTGTGTGTGTGTGTGTGTGTGTGTGTGTGTGTGTGTGTGTGTGTGTGTGTGTTTGTGCTTCCCTTTAACTGTCTGTTTGTGTGTGTGTGTGATTTAGTGTGGGGCGTCCTAAGCATGTGCGCGTGATGGCAGGAGCCCTGGAGGGAGACCTCTTCATCGGACCCAAAGCAGAGGTAACACACACACACACACACACGCACACACACGCACACTTCCTGTTTTCCTCTCATCAGTTTGTGTGTGGAGGATAAAGTTGGAGGACGTGTTTCCAGCAGAGAACAACACGTTCTTTTATTCAGATATTAAACTTCATGTGCAGCTCAGAATAAAAACACTGCTCCTTTATTCTCACACTGATCTGTAAAAACACTGGAAGTCTCCTAAAATCTGTCTTGATCGCGTCCCATAACTCCCCGCTGCGTCTCCCATGAGCCTTCAGCCAAACGCTCGCTGAGATCATGTGAGGTCTGTGTTCAGTCGGCGGTCCACAGAGTCTCGTGTCGAAGGAGGACACACACCCAGCAGAGACTGATCAGCCTGTCTTAGCTCCAGATGCAGTGTTGATGTCCCCTCGGTGTCCCCTTGGTGTCTGATGCGTGTGTCTGTCTCACCTCCTCTGGCCGTCAGGAGCACAGGGGCTTGTTGTCGGTGAGGTACCCGATGGAGCACGGCATCGTGAAGGACTGGAACGACATGGAGAGGATCTGGCAGTATGTCTACTCCAAGGAGCAGCTGCAGACTTTCTCCGAGGAGGTGAGCTCCTCTTCCTGTCACATGACGATGAAGGTCACGTTCTGCAGATCTGATCTCGGGACGTCAGTGATCCTGTGTCCTTCTGTTTGTAGCATCCTGTGCTGCTGACTGAAGCTCCGCTCAACCCCAGCAAGAACAGGGAGAAGGCCGCCGAGGTTTTCTTTGAGACCTTCAACGTCCCCGCGCTCTTCATCTCCATGCAGGCTGTCCTCAGCTTGTAAGTACGCCTCACTCTGACTGTGTTATCGCTTTGATGGAGACAGACAAAGACAGTCTCACAGGCTCAGCAGACGGCACACAGACACAGTTAGAGACGAGCCGGTGGAGCGTTTAGCGATGATGCAGTGATGCAGTGCAGCACACAGGGAGCTAACTGGTTAAAAACAAACTGTAGTAAAAGGTATGAATGTATAACGTTCCCATAATATCTGCAGAAACGTCTAATCTTCTTTTTTCTTTGATATCAGTAGACGTACACAGACTGTCCTTTAGTTTGTCTCTGAAGCTGCAGGTTAGTGTCTGCTTCCACTGCTGAGCGTGAGGCTGAAACCAGAGGACGAACCATCGGCTGTCCAGCCTGGTGTCCTCTGTGCTGGTACCTGACGTCCACTGGAGGACTGAAGTGAACTGAGACACTGTGTCTGACCTTCTGCGTCGCCTAATGGCCACTCTGACCTTTCTGAGACAGAAACATGCAGACAGAGGACGGCTGCAGGGACCTGGCAGGTGTGGACACTGACTGTGTGAATGTGTCCATTTCGTGCAGGTACGCCACAGGTCGCACCACAGGTGTCGTGTTGGATTCAGGGGACGGCGTGACCCACGTCGTGCCCATCTACGAGGGCTTTGCCATCCCACACTCCATCATGCGCGTGGACATCGCCGGACGGGACGTCTCGCGGTACCTCCGCCTGCTGCTGCGCAAGGAAGGCTACAACTTCAACACCTCGGCTGAGTTTGAGGTGGTTCGCACCGTCAAAGAGGTGAGGCGGGGGGCGGGGTTGGGGGCGGGGTTGGGAGGCGGGGCCTTTCACTGGAATCTGAAGAACTGTCTGGTTGTCTGACCGCGTGTCTGCGTCTCTGCAGAGAGCCTGTTACCTGTCCCTCAACCCGCAAAAGGACGAGACTTTAGAGACAGAGAAGGCGCAGTACGTCCTCCCTGATGGAAGCACTTTAAACGTGAGTCCACGGGACATTCGTCCCTCCCTCCCTCGCTCTGTGAAGCGTCCGTCCACAGACCCTGAACCCTGCCCTCCTTGCAGATCGGTCCGGCCCGGTTCCGAGCTCCAGAGCTGCTGTTCAGACCAGACCTGATCGGGGACGAGAGCTCGGGGATCCACGAGGTCCTGGCCTACGCCATCCAGAAGTCTGACATGGACCTCCGACGCACGCTCTTCTCCACCATCGTCCTGTGTGGGGGGTCCACGCTGATCAAAGGTTGGTGTTCGGTCCTGAGAGGCCCCCCCCCCCCCCCCCCCCCGATCGCTTATGATCTCACCTGCTGAATCTCTTTTAGGTTTTGGGGAGCGACTACTAACTGAAGTCAAGAAGCTGGCGCCCAAAGACGTGAAGATCAAGGTGAGTCCAGGTCGATGTCGTCTCGGTCCACGTCTCTGTGCTCTGCTGTCCTCTCACGTGTGGTTGTCTTCTCTGTCCAGATTTCGGCCCCCCAGGAGAGGCTCTACTCCACCTGGATTGGGTAAGAGTTCAGTCCTCAGAGTTCAGTCCTGACTGTTTGACACGTGACTCTGGACGTGAAGCGTAATTGTCCGTCCTCTCGTCCCTGCAGTGGCTCCATCTTGGCGTCGTTGGACACCTTCAAGAAGATGTGGGTGTCGAAGCGAGAATATGAAGAAGACAGAGCACGTGCCATCCACAGGAAGACCTTCTAGAGGAGGCCGGCGCCCCGCGAATGCCCCCAGAACTGCCCTCAAACCCCCCCTCATACAGTCGGAGACTCTCATACTCCTGCACCTTCATCTCCGGGTCCTTCTGCGTCCTCTGTCAGTCTCCTGCTTTCCGCCTCCGCCAGAGAAGCACACGGCTCCGTGTGGTAATTCCCATATTTCCTTCCTTTTGACGCGCTATGTAAAGGTATTATTTCATTTGCCTCCTGCTCCTCCTGCTCCTCCTGCTCCTCCTGCTCCTCCTGCTCCTCCTGCTCCTCCTGCTCCTCCTGCTGCAGGGTGATGTGGCAGCACCCTCCACCCTCCTCCACCCTCCAAACACCCCACAGTCGCAGCGTCAGGCGTCGGGGTGTGGGGGCAGCGATGAGCCCTGTGGACGCCTCCAGGCCTCGCTCTGCTACGATTCGCTCCACAGTGATGGTCTTGCTCTGTGGCCTCCAGACGCCCTGCGAGGTCACAATATCATGTCAATAAACCTGAATGTTTTTTTTCTTTGCTACTGTTGAAATTTCCATTCCAGACCGAAGATTTAGGTTTTCTTTGATGTCCGATTTGTAGCCTGTTCTGTTTGTGGACGTCACACTGTATTATATCCTGACACTCTCCACTCGGATCACACGTCACGGTTCGTTTACCGTCCGGCTGCTCGAGCTGACGCCACCTCTTCTTCTTCCTGTCATTCTCACCAATGAGATGCTTGGACATAAACATGGCGTCCCGTGTTTGTGCTGATGAGGACGACGTCATCAGAGCAGTCGCTCGGCTCTTTGTGTCAGCTGACGATTAAAAAACGTGCAGAAAAATGCCTTGTTCTTTGTTTTTGACCCGTCGCTGGGTTCCACGTTTACAGCAGCCCAGACGCACGCCACAAGTCCGCCGTTTTCCAGCCCGGGTCGCCAGCACGCCACGGTTCAACAGTGAACTTTGCAGAAATCGTTCAAACATGGCCGACAGTCAGCTGTTTGTCTGAAACCAGGATCCATGAATCCTTCTGCATCCTCCTCCTTTATTGAATTTACTGTCACTTGACAAAGATTGAACGTTTGGCCCTCAGTCATTGGCTGATTGATCCCCCCCCCCCAAAAAAAAAACCAAAAAACAAAAAAAACATCAGCTGCAGGTTTTCTGCTTCGTTTCTGTTTGAAGTGATTTCTTTAAAGTTTAGACTCGACCTGGACTCAGATCCAGACTCAAGACTTGACCTGGACTCAGACCTGGACTCGACCTGGATTCAGACCTGGACTGGACCTGGACTCAGACCCGGACTGGACCTGGACTCAGACCTGGACTCAACCTGGTCTGGAAGACTCTGGATTTGTCCTCTGTGTGTCTAACATCCAGTCGTCCACTCGTCTCTTTCAAGCTTTATCAGATGCATGTCAGTCACTCGTGTACAGTTGAAGACGTCCACGATCAGCCGCAGAGACATGAAGACGGCCTCTGGAGTCTGGACGGCGAGACGCTGAGAGGACGCCGACAGAGCCCCCCCCCCCCCCCCCCCCCGCACCTGCTCAAGCCTGGATCTTCTGATTTCCCAGCCTCTCAGTGACAGTGAAGGGGTCGTGTCCACGCCTGTGTCCACGGCTGCGTCCGCCTGACTCCAGAGCGTCCGCGTCGTCTGCTTCTGGGTGTTTTTAAAAGAAAAGCGTCTTCGGCCGCAGAACTCGTAGAATAACAGACTAAACATGTACAAACTGTTTATTCAAGTGTTTGCTTTTACTTTTCGTAAATTCAGTATAATAAATAAGTTAATGGCTGCTGTTCCACGTCTCCTCCTTCACTCTGCTGCTTTGTTAATCACGTTTACATTAACTCATTAATCACTGAAGAACAAGAAACAGCCAATCAGAGCGCAGACAGTCCTTCAGCTCAGTGACATGAGAGTCAAATAAGGAGAAGAAAACAAACACAAAGACAAAGAAACACGTCGTAAATCAAAGTATTTGTTTCTTTAACACATTAAAAGAAGAATTAAGATTGATTTTGTTTGATAAATTGAGATTAAAGCGTTCATTAATCTTTATCATCATTTATTTGACCTTTCAGGTGAATGAATGAAAGTAACTCCAGTACTGATGCTCTATGGAGCTCACTGAGTATTTCCATCTTCAGTTACTTCATACTTGTACTCGATTAGCTCTCAGAGGGACGCGATGCTCTGATTCATCATCAAAACACTGAATTCACAGTGAAAGAACACAAATTTACTGAAGTTTCTCACTTAAATCAATCAGATTCAGACTTCAGAGAATCTGATTTCACTGGAAACTTCAAATGTTATTTATGACGAAGAACGAAAGTTTTCACCTGCAGAGAAAAAGAAATAAACCAAACTGTGTGAACGATTATGAATAGTCCAGCTGTGCTGTCCAGCTTGTGTTTCAGGAATTAGTCACATCCTCTGGGATCAGAGCCCCAGATTTTCATGATGTGCAGTAAACTCAGTCACCACCAGGTGTCAGTCTAACAGCGTGACTGCAGCTGAAGGAGCCTCAGTGTCCACTTTATTAGGAACACAGAGGCAGAGCTGATGCTGTCTAACACCACAGACCTGCAGTCCGTCCTCAGACCTGCAGTCTGTCCACAGACCTGCAGTCCGTCCACAGACCGGCAGTCCGTCCACAGACCTGCAGTCAGTCCACAGACCGGCAGTCCGTCCTCAGACCTGCAGTCCGTCCACAGACCGGCAGTCAGTCCACAGACCTGCAGTCCGTCCTCAGACCTGCAGTCCGTCCACAGACCGGCAGTCCGTCCACAGACCTGCAGTCCGTCCACAGACCGGCAGTCTGTCCACAGACCCGCAGTCCGTCCACAGACCGGCAGTCAGTCCACAGACCGGCAGTCTGTCCACAGACCCGCAGTCCGTCCACAGACCGGCAGTCAGTCCACAGACCTGCAGTCCGTCCACAGACCTGCAGTCTGTCCTCAGACTGGCAGTCCGTCCACAGACCGGCAGTCAGTCCACAGACCCGCAGTCCGTCCACAGACCGGCAGTCAGTCCACAGACCTGCAGTCCGTCCTCAGACCTGCAGTCCATCCACAGACCGGCAGTCCGTCCACAGACCTGCAGTCCGTCCACAGACCGGCAGTCTGTCCACAGACCCGCAGTCCGTCCACAGACCGGCAGTCAGTCCACAGACCGGCAGTCTGTCCACAGACCCGCAGTCCGTCCACAGACCGGCAGTCAGTCCACAGACCTGCAGTCCGTCCACAGACCTGCAGTCTGTCCTCAGACTGGCAGTCTGTCCACAGACCCGCAGTCCGTCCACAGACTGGCAGTCAGTCCACAGACCTGCAGTCCGTCCACAGACTGGCAGTCCGTCCACAGACTGGCAGTCAGTCCACAGACCTGCAGTCCGTCCACAGACTGGCAGTCCGTCCACAGACCTGCAGTCCGTCCACAGACCGGCAGTCCGTCCACAGACCTGCAGTCTGTCCTCAGACTGGCAGTCTGTCCACAGAGCTGCAGTCCGTCCTCTCTGTGTGAAGGTGAGACTGTTAGAGACGCGTTGAATCCGCTGTGGGCTCGTTTCAGAGGCTGTCTTCTGTGGAGTGTCTAATTATCATTTAATGTAACAGCAGCCTTCAAACAGGTGGATCAGCTCGTCTCCACGCAGGTGGAGGTTTGGCCTCACAGGTGACCTGTGTGATGAGCTGTGCAGTATTATTACTGCACTAATGTATTCTAATGTAATGACATGAAATCCAGGACCCGGAGCAGGACGCCGAGCAGGACGCTGGTCTTTGAACTCATCGCTCATTAAGAACTGAACATGTCCCAGAATGAAAATGTCAACATTGTTATCAGCTGGTGTCTGTCCTCTGCTGGCTGGACACCAGCAGGACAAAGTCTGGACAGACAGTCAGCCTGAAACTAAAAGCTGCTTCATTCACGCTCCTGTTTGCAGGTGATGTTTTCATGTTTTCCTGCTCATCTTTTCAGGATCCGTCGTCACAGTTTAGGTCTCAGTCTTTGATGATTCATTAAACTGGAGTCCAGTGAAGAGACGCTGCACGAGGCCGTAACAGCAGCGACTGAACAAAGCTGCAGAAAGAGCTCCCCGTGAGCTCCTGATGCCTTTTCTGTTTGACACGTTACAGAAGTAATCCAGGATCAGTCTGACAGTAAGCGCCTCATTAATCCTCAGAGCCTTTATGTCGAGATTCTGCACGAAGCTGCAGGAGACTCCAGCAGACGTCAGCTGACCGGCTCAGAGTAAACTCTGGAGGAGCGTCCAGCTCGTCCTCTGCCTCTCTGACAGCGGCAGAAAGCTGAAGACCCAACGGTTCGTCTGAGAAGGCCTCAGCCTCGTTTCTTCAGGCTTCATCCTGTTCAGGCTCTCGTCCATCGCACCATCAGAGACTCAGAGAGGCCAGAGCTCCACCCTCAGCACCGCCTGTCCATGTCCTGTGGGAGCGGAGGGTCTCTGCCCCGTGTTTGACCTCCAGCAGGAGCTGCTGTAAAGAGACGGTCTGAGGACGTGGACCACAGAGCAGAGCACTCAGCAGCACGAACAGCAGGAAACATCCTCTCAGAGTTGTTTTGGTGCTTTCTGCACCATCCGCTGCGCTGTGAGCTCACGTCCTCCTGCAGAGCAGCTGGACAGTCCAGAAGGGCTCGTCCTTCCTGTGGAGGAACTCTGCTTGGTTGTTCTTCAGCTGCAGTGAATCCAGGATCTCTGCCTTCGTAGTGATGTGAACGGTCTGATCCAGATAAAACTGAACGTCTGTCCTTCGGTTTGTCTCAGTGTCTCTCTGATGTCTGACCCGTCCACAGGGACCACGATCAGGCCTGACGTCTGAGGAGCTGCTCTGGATTTGTTGTGGGTTTGTCCAGGTGAGCCACAGCCCTGCAGCTGAACAGGACTGACACGTTAGCGCCACCTGCTGCCGACACTGACGCAGAGCCGGAGTGGACTGAAGAAATTTGCATTTTTTATGGAAATCTGATGAAAATTTGCTGGACATTTGGATGGAAACCTGACGACTGACAGAACAGATGTTCACTGAAACACAGCAGAGGCGGTGACAGAGAGCCAGACCTCCTCAGTCCAGACCTTCAGCAGTGGGACTTGCCTCAGGCGCGTCTGTCCCACATGTCCACAGCCTGTAATTCAGACACTCTTTAAAACAGCTAAAATCTGCTCTCAGGAGAAAATGTTCTCGGTGTTTTGTTCTGTTGTGCTTTCAGACTGCAGGTTATTCATGAGTTTTGATTCCTGGTAAAATATTAAGTCAGCACATTTCCCCCCAGTTATTTTATGGAAATCAGCGGCATGAATTATGGATCAGTTATCAGATAAATATCAGCATCCCTGAGAAATGACTGTGAGCAGCAAGGAGGGCGAGGAGAGGTGAAGCTCAGAGAGAAGGAAGTCACTGATCCACTTCCTGTCTGTCATCAGTCAGCTGACTCCACCTGGAGGTGACGTCCATCAGCTCTGCTCTCATCTCTCTTCAAACCCAGCAGCACTGAGGAAAGTGTGTGTGCAGGTAAACGAGTCCTCACACCTCCATGAAAACCAAGTTTCCACCTCCTTTAACCTGCAGGAGGAGCTGGCAGAGAAGTCGAGGACAAGAGCATTCTGGGAGTAAATCTGCCCAAACAGGAGAGTTTAAACTCCATCCGGAGGGAAACTGAGCTCAGAGCTGCTTCAGTCTGAGGAGCGACACGAGAACGAGGCTGCAGACATGATGGATGTTCATCAGGTGACGAGAGGACGGCGAAGAATGAACACGTGATCAGAAACGTTCATGAAGTCAGAAAACACTCAGAGAGAAACAGGCGAGGTCTGCGGCATCGTCAGAGACGCTGGGTGACGTCAGCGTCGCGTCTGCGTCTGCATTCACACCTGACGGAGACACTTCTGTCTGTCTCAGAATCAACTATCTGTGTGAACTTTATATACTGTAAGACTGTAAGAGTACTTAGAAACACCACGAGTCAGACTTTGATGATAAGTTCAGTGTTTGCACATTGGAAATGAAATGGTCGATCAGACCTCAGATCAGCTGTTCCACAGTGATCACATATCATATCCTGGTGTGTGTGTTTGTGTTGGCGTGTGTGTATTGTGTGCAAACGGGCAGAATTGTGTTTTTGTAATTCTCCTGGTACTAAAAGATGTGTAATGTGAGTGGAAATACTGCAGTTTTCACTTAATGTTTCGTCTGATCGGCGCATTGATCCTCGGCTCAGACTCATTTATCAACGTCTAAACTTCCTGTTCTGCCATTATGCCTTTCAGGGACATGGACTGGAGGTCCACGCCTCGCCGTCCTGGTTAAAGCCTTCGTCTTCATCAGCGCCTGGAACGTCGAGCTGCAGGTGAAAGATGTTTCTGAGACCTGACGGGTCCTCTGCGACCTGAATTCAGACACAAACTGGTTAAAACTGGTGCTGTCATCATATCAGCACTGTGTGTGTGTGTGTGTGTGTGTGTGTGTGTGTGTGTGTGTGTGTGTGTGTGTGTGTGTGTGTGGGTGGCAAAGGGCTGCTCTCACAAAAATTACTCCAACACATTTCATGCCAATCTGGTGAAATGCGTCTTCACTGTGTGTGTGAGCGTGTGTGTGTGTGTGTGTGTGAGTTTCACAAATAGCAACTGTGTGTGTGTGTGTGTGTGTGTGTGTGTGTGTGTGTGTGTGTGTGTGTGTGTGTGTGTGCCGTCGCAGGTAACCAAGGAAACGGAGATGGGGATGGGGATGGGCTCTCGCTCTCTGCTCGTCTCCTCTCAGGTCGAGCTTTCGTCTGATCTTCTGCTGAGAGATAAAACCTTGACCGCTGTCCAACGTCCCGCGTTCGTCTCTTTATTCTCTTTAACGAATCACAGTCACGCTAACGTACGCAAGTGAGTCACTGACGAGAGAGCCAGCCAATCCCTGTGCTGCTCAGAGCTGCAACACACACACGCACAAACACACACACGCACACACACACAAACACACACACGCACACACGCACACACACACACACACACACACACACACACACACACACACACACACACACACACACACTGTGTATTTGTGTACACTGTCGGATTGCTGCTGTCTCTGCCCCCCCCCCCGCCCCCCCACTCCCCCCAGCAGTGTTGTCAGAGACTCGAGCAGCTGGTGGGAAAACTCGTATCTCCGTGCACTTGTCGTGTTAAATCTCAGGGTTTCACACACAAGCCGCAGCCTAAAACACGCCTCCTCGTCACTCCGAGCACATTCGGAGGGATTTCCTCTGGAGATGGCGGTCTGCTGCAGGACCGGAAGTGGCGCACTGAGTCTCTATAAGTGAGGTTCAGACGTGTAAAGGAGGGGCAGATGAGATGCATCACAGCTGGACTTTAATCTCCAGCAGTCACAATCAGTGTAAGAGCTGCTGACGCTGACTGATGGACGTTTGGACACGCTGAAGACAGACTGACCGTAATGGATTCAGTGACTGCCTTTATTATTCTTCTTCATCCTCTTTACTTTGGTTTGAGGGATGATCACGGTCTTAATTTTGGAACTACAGTTCCCATAATTCAGAGGCTTTGGCAGATATAAACAAGTCGACTTCTGCAGTTATTAGATCTTTCTTCTGTGAAAGTGGATTTAAGGCCCTTTATTCTCAGACATCAGTGAGTCACTGAATCTGAGACTGTGTGAGCGTGCTCAGACCGAGTTTTGACCAGAGGACGAATTGTGTCGTAAATCCAAAGTGTCTTAATCAGCTCCATCAGCCGAGTGTCACTGCAGCGTCGATGAGCAGCAAACAGCTGACTTCCTGTTGTTTTCTGAGCACCTGCATGCACCTGAGCCTTCCAGCGTCTCACCTCACACTGTGTTTCAACCCGTCACATAATGAAAGTGCGTCTTTTATTACCTGAACTCACGACAGGACTGAAACGTCAGGGCTTCTGCTCGTTAGTCCCACCTTGCAGATTTCCATCTCTGTTCGGGGAAAAGCTGTTTCCACACACATCACTGAACCACACGTCTGCACTTTCCACACTGGGTTTAATGACATGACCACAACGACGTGACAAGCTTGACAGAATTCAGCACAGACAAAACGCTCATCGATTATCACTTCAGTTAAAGATCCTCTGCCTTTCCCAGGTTTCCTTCCAGCTTATGGAGGATAATTCCAACCAAACTAAGAAAGACGGCGAGGAAATGGAAATTAAATTACAATTCTACGAAGATTAAAGAGGCATAATCACATGTTGAATGAAGGAGAAAACGGGACATGTGGGTATTGAGGGTAAAAATGAAATCAAATTTTAAGCCATGATGGAAAATCTTAACTTGAAAATTGTGATGAAAAACTGAATTTTACGATATAACTCATCTTTATTGTTTCTGAAACCGCTGGGAGGAGACTTGGGCAACACAAGAATCAGAGATCGCATCTTGAAAATGACTCCTGGAGGTGCTGACGGCGGTTTTTAATTCACCGTGTTCGGCCTGATGGCTGCTACAAACCTGCTGAGTCGTCAGTATTTGGACATTCCTGTAAAGTTCAGCTCATTCAGAGGAAAGTAAGGCTGAGCGGCATCGATGACAGAAACGTCGCTCGTACATTTTCCCAGATTTGTAAGTGAGCTGATGATCACGTCCATCACTGGCTGAGTGTTTGAAAGCGTTCATAGTAAATGAGTTTTATAATACACTAATGTACAGCTGCCTCGTTACCTCCAGCACTGATCCCGTCCACATGCGAAGACATGCTCGTCCACAGCGTTCACTGCCAGAATGGCAGCGTTTACACTTTGCAAAGGTACATTTAAAACACAGAGAGCTGATTTCATGGTTTCACTGTTCTGAACGTTCAGCTCCACAGCTTCTTCTGCATTCAACAGTTTCCCTCTTCATCGTCTTCATCTTCCATATTCGGTCACTAACAGCCGACATTTGACCTCTGCTAATCCCATCCCTGAACGGCGACTGTCCAAATTTAGCTTAGCATCTTGTCCATGATGTGTCTCCAACAGCAGAGAAACTCGTGAACGTTGCGTCCTTTGATCACTTTTCCAACAACATAACAAGGAATTAACTGAACATTATCTGCTTTACATAAGCTGCAAACGTTAGCATGTTAGCTAACTAGCTTACTGTCGCAAACCCAGTGTTACCTTCCAGGCGAACAGTTAGCATATCATTAGCTAACTATATTATAATGTTGGGGTACAGATGTCACTGAGTGGCAGAGGTTAAGCTAATGTTAGCATCAATGTTAGCAGCTTTGTCCTGTGAAACATACCGTTTGAAAATATGGACAATAAAGCATCAGTACTGTGTTTTCTGCAGACTTTTCTAGCGTCCAGCGTCAGAACAACGTAACATTAACCTTTTCTTATACTACAGCATGATGCCATGAACTGTGCGTCCCGAGCGAGTTATGACCCTTAACATGTTTTGAAACAGGTCGGCCTCATCGTGACGTTGAGTTTTCGCCCAACTCACTGAGCTAACGCTAATTAGCTGCCTTCAACTATAGCTGCAAAATCGATGGTCACCAACTAAAAATCTGAACTTATGATTGAAATCATGGATCCATTGTTTCAAAAACTGGAACTCTACAAAGCAAAGATTGACAGCCATAGCAACAGTAACTTCTGCTTTGTCCCCACGTCCGTCAACAGAGTCCATTTACAGGATTTTGCTTCTCGTTCTGGGCTTGAAGCTACATCAGCCAGCCTCCGCCCACATCCTCCCTGCCTCCGAGCGAAGCTGTTTGTCTCTGGTACAAAAGTTATGGAAGTGAAGTAAATCTGAAGCAGTATTTGACTCAGAGGAGTCAGACAGCTCTTCCTGGTGTCCGTTACTCGCCGTTCCAGCTGTCAGCCAATCACGAGCCACACGAAGGAGAGTTCACAGTGCTCATAGTTAGGTGTTAGCCGGTATTGCTTTCGCTGGTATTGCTGAGCTGATCTCAGGTCTGGGTGAGGGCACGCACACCGAGCCCATCCTGTTGAGGGAGGTGGCCTTCGTCATGCCCTCGCTGCCCACCGTGGACAGAGGGAAGCTCTCGTAGCTCTCGGCTGCTCGGCTTCCACACTGGCAGCGCTGCAGCGTCGACTTCAGCTCCCTCTGGAAGTTGCTGTTGAGGAAGCCGTACACCACGGGGTTGATGCAGGTGGAGGCCATCGCCGTGAGGTGGCAGGCGGAGAAGATGGCGTCGTGCTGGCAGTCGGGCAGGGCTTGGTGGTGCCAGTCAAACAGCGTGTTGAAGACGTTGAGCGGCAGCCAGCAGAGAGCGAAGGCCACGACGATGGCTAACAGCATGACGTTAATCCTCTGGGCTCCCCGAGTCCTCCTGCTGCGCTCCAGCATGTCCCTGCACAGCACAGCAAACACGAGGCAGCGGCTGAGTAAACACACAGAGCGCCACCGTCTGCAGCAACACAGCAACACAACAACAACAACACAACAACACAACAACACAACAACACAACAACAGCAACACAGCAACACAACAACACAACAACACAACAACAACAACACAACAACACAACAACACAACAACACAACAACAGCAACACAGCAACACAACAACACAACAACACAACAACACAACAACAACAACACAACAACACAACAACACAACAACAGCAACACAGCAACACAACAACACAACAACACAACAACACAACAACAGCAACACAGCAACACAACAACACAACAACACAACAACACAACAACAGCAACACAACAACACAACAACACAAAGGGAGGCGGGCAATCGACGCACCTGCGTCGTTTGAGGCGCAGGAAGATCCGCAGGTAGCAGAGCAGCACCAGCAGGAGCGGCAGGCAGTACTGGAAGAGCAGCAGGGAGGTGGTGTAGGCCAGGCGGTGCTTATCTGACGGCCACAGCTCCATGCAGATCAGATGGTCCCTGAGACGACAGAGACACTCAGGCTGGACGCAGAGACACGTCAGTACACTGTGATACTTCAGTACCTCTCTATATACTCCTCTGGTGTTTGCAGTAAAGGTATCATGTTACTCCCACAGGTACTTCACTTTGACCTCTCTGCTGCTCATCACACCACCGTGTCACCTCACTTCAGACAGTACTGCAGTATTAGCTGTACTACAGTACAGTACTACATTGCTTGTGGGTACTGTGTGTATGTACTGCTCGCCTTGTACTTTGAGTTTTACTGCACACGTACTTTTATTACTCGATTACTTGTAATTATTTTTTCTCTGTTAATCTGAACTTCTTTGTGTCCTTGTGCTTCTGCGATACCTCTGAGGATCAGTAAAGGATTATCTTATCTTATCTTATCTTATCTTATCTTATCTTATCTTATCTTATCTTATCTTACACAGTGCTTGATCGTGGAGTATGATTCCTTTGTGATACATTAACAAAGCTGCTGTGACCTCTGCTGCAGACAAACGTCGTCTCTGCTCTTCTCTGTCTTCGACTCAATAATCATCTTTGCCGTCGACCTGCCGAACACACGAACTACCCGCCTGCTCGCTGCAGCGCTTCATGAAGCTCAGCTGAAGGAAACGACTCGGTCCTCAGAGCGTTTCATGTCAAAAGCTCTGCAGAGTTTCTCTGCTGCTGCAGACGGGTTGAAAACAGAAAACAGGTATCTGTTTCCCAAAAATATTCAGCCTGATGTCTGACAGTGAACGCCTCGTTCATGTCGTTTATTCTCTAATGGATGCAGGTAATTAACATCAGCTTCACTGCATTTCAGTGGAGTTAACGCTCTCTGACGCATTTTCTGTTTGTTAAGTCAAGAACTGGTTTTGAGTCTTCTGAGATTCCCAAAGATTTCCGCCCTCACTGTGAGACGCAGCGCTGCTGTCCTCCATTATTAAAGGCTTCAGTGGGAAAATAAGTTTTAAATGAAATGACGCCGTAAGGAACGCTGACATAATCAATATCTCTTAACGACATAAAGCCAGCGGATTAACGGGTCGATGAAGCTGGAAATGATCTGTAATCCCCGTCTGAAAGGCCTTCAGTCCCACATGGCAGCGTGTCAAACATTTCAGCTGCAGCGACGCGTGAAAACACAGCGAACGCTGCAAAAGACCAGGAAGAAGCGACGAAGAGTAAACGCTGAGTTCACTCTTCCTCAGCCGAGCGCTCAGAGGCACCGCAGGGATGCAGCTTCAAAGCAGGACGAGACGCTAAATATGTAATCAGCATTCAGACGTCTGCTCGAGGTCTTCCACTTCAGATAAAGAAATGAATTCACTGACGATCAGATTTTAAAGGCCTCACACTGCGTTTCTCCAGCCAGTCGCTGCTCGTTTGAATGAGCCTGCTAACCAGAGACGCTCTGATTTCACCTCATTTCTCTTCCATTTATCTATTATTGAAGATTCGTTGTCATCTGGCTGTCTGATGCCTGAGGAAGAGGAAGAGGAAGAGGAAGAGGAAGAGCATCTGAACGTCTCGACGGTGAGACTGTGACGTGTTTTCCTGAACTGTACGATGAACAAAACAAGAACAAAAGCGTCTTCATAAAAGCTGCAGAATCGACAGAAACGGCTCATTTTCTGAACGTGGTCGCTGAAGCAAAGACAGAAAAACAGAGCAGCGTCTGATTGGGCCGACGGATCATTGGTCCATCCTGGATCAGGTCGCAGAGTCGCACGTCTGCTCAGATCAGGTCTCAGATTATTCACAGATCCACCTGTGCAGTTTGTCTCAGTGAAACCAAAGTGAATAAAAGGTGGTTTTAGCGGACAGAAAGACAACTTCCTGCCAAAGTGAGCTGAAAAATGGCTACTACCAAAGAGGCGCCGACGACTCGTGACAGCCATCTTGGACTGTTCTGTCACACAACCTCTAAAATTCACCTGAACTCGCAGGAAGTCACACCAGACTGAAATTCATCACCGATAATCAAGCAGGATTTGCTTCTTGCAGCCGCTCACAGGGCGAGGTGGAGAGCTGTAGCCCGCGAGCTAAAGGCTAACATGCTAGCCAGGAACAAAGAGCCTCAAGGTCCCTCCTGCACTCACCTGTATCCGAGTCACCTGAGCTCACCTGAAGGGGTTGGCGGGCAGACTGATGTTCTGGAAGGGGTCGTTAGTGAGGATGTTGAAGGAGAGGAAGGGCAGAGAGATGAAGCAAGCGACCAACCACGTTAGCCCGACAGCCAGGTAGGAGTGTCCGGCGGCGGGGGACCATCCGGTGGGATGGAGGATCAGCTGGTGACGCTCCAGAGCGATCAGGACCAGCGAGAAGACGGAGACCGTCACTGACATGCACTGAACGAAGGGCGTCACCTGGTGGAGACAGGTAAGGACAGGTGTGACCTGCCTGTGTGCGTGTGTGTGTGCGTGTGTGTGTGTGTGTGCGCGCACACTGACCTTACACAGGGCCTCTCCCAGCACCCAGCGGTCCATCAGAGTGTAGATGACGGTGACGGGCAGACACACCACACACATGAGGATGTCGGAGCACGACAGGTTGGCGATCAGGATGTTGGTGACGTTACGCAGCTCCTGTTGCCGGGCGATGATGAACACCAGGCCTGCGTTGCCTAGCAACCCGATCGCTATGACGGCGCTGTAGGCGACGATCAGGAAAGTCGCCCCGCCTACTGAGGGCGGGCACTGAGAGGTTTCTGCCCAATCGGAGGCCTCCCAGTCACCGAGGAGGCTGCTGTGGTTGGACATGGCGAAGAGAAGGAGGGGGGGCGGGGTGTCAGGGGTCAGGGGTCAATGGGACCAAAGCCCCGAGGCTGCGACTGAACTTCTCTTCACCAAACCTGAACACGTGGAGGCAGAGGGGATGGCCGAGGCCTGCAGCTGCTCACAGGATGCTGGGGGAGGAAGAGGAGGTCTGCAGGACGAGGAGCTGTGACGAGGAGACGAAGGATTCAAATACAGACGGCGTCCTCCTTCTTCTTCACTGTCCCCGTGGATCCGCTCAGCGTCTGTTTCCCTGCGAAGGACAGAAACACGCCAACGCTGAGAATAAAGAGACGGACGGGCGAGGAGGTGAAGAGGAGCGCTGAGCACAGGTGGAGGTGAAGAATGAGAGCAGGAGACCAGAGTGAAGGAGCGCTAACACCTCCTGCCCCCCCCCCACACTCCACCCCCACAAACACTCATTAACATGAGCTATTGTTGGTGTAATGTCACATTATGCAGCCCAGATCAGCAGGGACACACTGAGCATCAGCCCAAAGCAGCAGAGCGAGACTCAGCGTCTGAGCGCCGCCTCCAGAGACGCCCCGATCCACGCTGCCGAACACGCACGCCGCCTGTGGATGGAGGGACGGACGGAGGGACGGGCGGAGGGACGGACGGACAGACGCAGAGGCAGAGACCAGCAGCCAGAGATCCTGCACTGAAGCATCATCTGCATCTATAAGAAGGCAAACGACTCAAATTCCACCTTCACTCGACAGCATGAGAGCGGCTCAGTGACGAGACGAGGACGGAAATAAAACAACAAAAACATCCAAATCTGAGAGTTGTTTACTCAGTTTACACAACAGAGACTGCAGCCAACATCTGAATGTGATGAAAACAAGTTCTGATGATCGTTTGTCGTGTGTGGAAGCATTCTGGACTGATGAAGGTCGTGATGAAGGTCGTGATGAAGGTCGTGATGAAGGTTGCGATGAAGGTCGTGATGAAGGTCGTGATGAAGGTCACGCTGTGTCATACTGCAATACTTTGATATTTTAATGTTGATTTGATGACAAGCAAACAGGAAGTTATTGCTCATTTAACACAAATTCAGACATTTGAGGAAATATTTGGCATATTTGAGGACGTGTCTTGTCTCGTCTTGTAGGCTAAAGCTAAGCTATATTGAATATTGGTGCAATAAAAACTTCACTTTCAGGACGTCTGTCCTTTCGTCCTGCTGTCTCTGATGACCTATTTTACGAGCAGTCCATTTAAAGGCTGATAAAACAGCTCTGACTAACTGCTGCTCATTAAGTCGTCACTGTTCATATATCAGCAAACCTCTGCCTGTTTTTAATACGTCCAGCAGTCACTCTGAGGAGAAGAATATGTTGTTTTTAGCTGCTCCATCATCAACTTCCTTCCAGCCAGTCGCAGGATGAGTCTCATTAAGTGGTGAACAGGAAGAGCTCGGTGGCTTTATCAGCTTCTTTGCTGCTTAATGAGAAATGTGAAACTCATCATCTGAGTGCTGTAAAACCAGAACGATGAGCTGATTTGAAAAAGAGATTTCTTCACGTGTTCATCGATCCGAGGGAAACTTTTGATCTTAAATGTGACTCGATTCATCGCTGATATTAAGAAATAAATACTGATGATTCAGAAAACCATTTATCTGGTTTCAGTCTTTATGTGGGCAGACCATAATATGACATATAACACCTCACATGACTGTCATTCATACGGCGGTACTGTAATGCACACACACCATCATGGAGGCCTGTGACGCGTCCTGAGCAGTGACCTCAGACGGATGCTGGTTCATGGACTCGTGCAGGCTGCAGCCTCTCTGCTCCTCACAGACTTCGTGCTCTGATCGAGCTGTTTGATGAAGATGCAGCTTATTAGCAGCCATCTCACCCCGCTGGCACGATGCACGTCCACTGATTACGCCATCCATCAAACCCTCGCTCTCATCAGCATTTCCATACCTGCGCGCTCACACAGTGAGCTGACATTCACTGAGCCGGCCTGCTCTCTGCAGACGCTGTCTGTCCCCCCCCCGGATTTCTCCCTCTGACAGCCTTATGGGACCTGAGGGACGGCGCTGCCAGAGACAGAGACACACTTGCAGGTGTGATTGCACATCCACGGTGACTCACTTGCACCATCCGCCCGCTGGTGATGAAGACGCTCGCTCTCTCCTGCACGAGCGTGCGAACACATTCACGCCTTATTAGACTGTCTGTTCATGTGAATAAGCAGAACTGTGCAGGACAACACACTCACAGGTGTTACATAAAGCTCGCTGAAAACAAACCGCTGACATCTGCCTCACTCTCAGCGCCTCCTCCACGCAATTATGCAGCAACCCGACAGCGAAGGCATCACAGATCTGCTGCTGAATCGAGCTGAGAAGACGAGCGTCCTTATTCTAAAATCAGATCTCAGTCACCTCCATGGTGCCACAGCAGACGCAGCTGTGTGCACTGACCCACACTGAAGGGTACAATTACTGCAGAAAAGCTCCAAAACCAAAGTTTAGCGCCACCAATTCTCCTAATTGGGGTAAAAAGTTCCAGATGAAAGTTTCCTCCTCTGATGGTTTTGTCTTTTGACTTCCTGTCTGCAGACGTGGGGATGTGTGCAGTCCGACATCTGCTGCCTGTGATCAATCTAACATCCACTGACACTGATTATTAGAGCAGCTCTGGGATCAGCTGCTTACAACGGCTTTCATGTTGGCAATAACAATGTTTTCATCCAATATCTCTTCATTCAACAGGCAGAAAGTCACAGCGGAGGCTCGTCCTGGTCACACAGAGTCCAGCTGTCCACGACATGTCTATCGATATGATAGAAATACAAAATGAGGAGAAATGTCATTTTAACTGATGTTGAATCAGATTCCAGAGCGACAAATCAGAAAAATGAGCTTGTTTAGTGGCCGTTTAAAAACCTGCATCATGGTACTGATGAGCTCCACGTCAGAGAGTTCAAACTGCATCACAAACTGAACCGTCTCCGAGCTTCCATGTCCCGTCTTCGTGGGCGTCTCTTAAACAGGTTGTCCCCCCCCTTCGGTCTCTCGTCCTCACGCTCTCACATCAGACCGTCGTGTCCAGCACTGCTGGGCTGATCCTCCTTAATCCTGATGAAGCTGCCTGTTTGTTACCTGCAGCAGGTGAGTGGCTGGATCCTCTGACGTCTCGCAGCTTCAACACGTCTCCTGAAGACGTCCTCAGCTCTCCCGCCTGCTGCTGTTATTTCTGCCAACATTTAAGAGGAGCTGAAGAACGAATGAGTGCATGAAAAATGTGAACGAAGGCAGGTCCTGCCAGGAGAAGTGCACCATGGGAGCGGAGATGAGCATGCTGCAAGTGGGCGATGATGATGATGATGATGATGATGATGATGATGATGAAGATACAGTTCATGGATACCATGAAAGCACACTGTTGGCTGTGATAAGCTCAGACATGTGGATGAGATGTGGAGACAAACTCGAGCGTCTTTCTGACATTTTGAGTCAGAGCTGAACTCGAGGACGTTGAAGGACCTTTAATCTTCATCAGTGAATTTATGTGAGACAGTGAACTGCTGTCCAGGTATGTGGACGGACGTGGAGGGGGGCACGGGGGGAGCCACTCGACCCCTTGATGACGACGATGCCCTTTTTATATTGAAGGTTTTTCATTTCTTTGACAGTCAGCATCACGTCACCTCAGCTGACCAGCGCAGAGTGTGTGTGTGTGTGTGTGTGTGTGTGTGTGTGTGTGTGTGTGTGTGTGTGTGTGTGTGTGTGTGTGTGTGTGTGTGTGTTTGGAGTCATCCTGCTCTCTGCTCTGGGTGGATAAACTGGGACGCAGAGGTGGGACGAACAGGGAGACGTCTTCATGCTGATGTGATGGGACTCGCGGCGGGACGTCTTCTGGGATGGACGGAAACTGTCCAGTCTGCTGCAGAGCATGAAGACTGAAACATCTGTTTCTGACTGAAAACTGATGAACGTGCGCGTGTGGACATAAAAACGAGGACATTTTGATGGAGACAGCCGTGGTTAAACGCTGATGGAGCGTGAAGCTAAAACAACCTGCAGCTTCAATGAATCCATCTTTAAATTCTGGGTCGTGTGGGTGAACTCTAACGTCTTCACGCTCGGTCCGCCTCCATGCTCGGCGGTTGGAGAGGAGTCCTCTTCATCGCTCCACTGTCACACTCGTTGGCGCCGTCACTTCTTGCACTCGTCGTGCTTCTTGTGTGAAAAGGCTGATGAGCGTCTCAGACGTTGATGATGATGTCGGTATTCATGCTGAAAGCCTTTACCGGCAGCGCGTCCTCGTGCATCACTCCCTCATTAAACTGCTCCCACCGTCATTATCTCACTCTTCTGCTGATTGGCTAATGATGGAGGTTCCGCCTGCAAACGCTGAATTTGGGAAGACACAAATTAAAGCTGAACTGAACTGTTTAAAACCACGATGCCAAACTGCTCCAGGCTGCAGTGTTTCTGTGTTTGACGTGTTCTGCTGATGGTCGCTTCCTCGTTCATCATCTTTGACTTTTAAATATTCTGGACGTGCAAACTTCACTAACATAAAGATCTATTTTAACTCCATCAGTCCACGGGATCCTTTCTGTTCCTCTGCAAACGTCTGATGTGTTGAAGAAACAGGAAACTCTTCCATGAAGCTCATGTTTGTGCAGGTGAACCTTCTCAGAGTCTTCATTAGTGAAGAGGTCTGATTGTCTTTCTAACGATCCTACGAGCAGCTGAAGGGTTTCTTGGTCTGTCAGAGCTCAGCTTGACCTCCACTCTTTCTTTAACTGACTTCTTAATCACAAACATCAGCCTGAAAGCTCTTTGCTGTCTTCTTCTGCTGCCGCTGCTCTTTGAGTTCAGGCAGCTGCTCAGAGGACAACATGGCTGCTGGTTGTTGGGACAAGGTTTGAGGAGTCGCAGCGTTTGTAAAGCATCATGGTCTCCTAACGATGGCCGTGAACAAACCAAAGACCCATCGAGCTGATTAGGCTCAGAGATCTGTTGGGCTTTCACTCTGAATGGTACAAAACAAACAGATTCACTGATAAAAATAAGAGAATGTCTCGTCGTTAGCTTAGAGACTTCTGGAGGTCAGCTCATCTTCTGCTCGCTCAGACCAGCACAGACCAGAGGACCAAGCAAGCTGCTGCCGCTCCACAAGCATTTACAGGCTAATCTGTCAGCTTTAATCTGAAGCCTTAATCTGTGGTTCATGGTCAAAGTGGCTGATTGTTCACAGAGATCCTGCATGTTGAGCTCCAGCCCTTCATCACATGTCCGTACGACAACAGCCAGCTCAGCATCAGACTTCTGTGAATGTCACATCAGAGCTCTTCATACGTTTCCTTTCATTACGCTTCTCTGATGAATTACAGAACATTTAATCATGATCCCAAACAAGCCATCCTAAAAAAACAGCAAACAAACATAAAGCACAAACATGAAAGAAAGCGTCATTATCTCTGAGCCATTAAAGATTCATAGTTTACACTGCCTGGATAATTAAATATGTTCATAAAGCTTCGCTCGAGGCTAATGGAGATCATCAGAAATCACAGAGCCTGACGAAGAAGAGGGAGCAGACATCTGCATCGCCTCAGCGCACCCTCACTAATGAATCTTGGTCAAGTCTTTTCTGCCTGAATCTTTGGTTCAGTCCTTTTTATTTAATTATATTTCTCAGTGAGAGCTCGTGGCCCACTTTCCTCACTTCTGAGTTCAAAGGAGGCATTACGGCGCTGTGAATCAGAGCTGTGCTGCTGTGTAATCTGTTCATTAGAGGAAGATGTTTTAAACACACTTTAAACCTCATGAACCGATGCTGCAGCGGACTCCCGCTCTGCATTCTCACGCCGTTCATACGAGGCGTGCGCCGATGAGAGCGACTCGATGCATGACGCACAAACGCAGAGTCTCACTCCAGAATCTCCAAACTAAAGTCCTGGAAAACGGTCGTGAACGTGGACTTGATGCTAACCCACCGAGGTTCAGGCTAACAGGTTCAGCAACAAGCCACCATCGTCCCCACCTGGTCCAGGTAGAAGAGGCTTTAGCTTCTTGGCTGTTAGCTTAGCACAAAGCTGCCTGCAGGACGCCGTCTCTGTCAGACGGAGGTCAGTGAGAGCTGCTTCCTGCTGCGTCCTCTCAGACTAACTCTGCCTCACTTCAACATAAAAGAAGTGTTTGTTGGTTTGTCTTTGAGAGCGAATCACCTCTCTCCTCCTTTCTTCTTCTCTTGTCTCGACAGTCGCTGTGATCATCAATGACACGTCACAGAACTGCTGTGAGTGTTGTGTTCAGGGACCATCTGGAAGGACGTGTTACTTTACTGTCTTATGTTATTTTCTTCTATCACAGGCCGGTCAAACTGTCCCACATGTGTCCCGCAGGCCGGACGTCCCCCACCCCTTTCTCGCTGCCGCTTGGCATCACATTATGACTCATCCTCTGGGACTGTTGTCAGATACCTCGTCGTGTTGAAGGGCTGTGATGTTGTCATCACCTTGTACACTTACAGGGCCTGAATGGACCGAGGCGAGGACGAAGGCGAGGACGAAGGCGAGGACGAAGGCGAGGACGCCGTGACGACGCTCTCTGGCTGGTGTGAGCGTTCAGGCTGCAGATATAAATAACCTCAGTGTTTTCTGAGAGTGGAACTGGGACAGCCAGATAGTACTGCTGTTTAATCCGGTTTGCTCTAAACTACGTCGTGGTTTACTTTGTGTTGGAGAAGAGGAGAAGCGTGTGGGTTTAACGTCCGTTAGGATTTAAAGTGGCTCCTCAGCTGGAGGGAGAACAACTTCACACCATGAACACGAAGCCAGGAGGAGGGCGAGAGAGAGGAGAGGAAGGAGAGGACGAAGGAGAGGACGAAGGAGAGGACGAAGGAGAGGACGAAGGAGAGGACGAGACGGCACAAAGCAGGAGGAAGTCTCCGTCAGCTGATTGAATTTGACTTCCACTTTCCCTCAGACTGAGTCCAGAGCCGCTCCTCTTCATCACTTACAGACACATTCAAATGTGTTGCTTTCATTTTGAGTTCGGATCTCATCACCCTGTAACGTCTCCATCAATCAGCGGCGACAACGATCAGGACATGCTGCCGAGTCCGTGGGAGGATAAGAAGCTGATTTCTTCCACTGCACACACTCACAAACACGTGTTTCCTCTTCCTCCCTCTTCCATCCTCAGCCCCACGCAGCAGAATACAGGCTGCCGGAGATCAAACGAGATCCTCGTCAACAGCCTCGTCCTCTCCAGTCGCAGCGATCCACCTCCTCTGGTGCCACTTCAAAGTTTCCCGAGTCGCAGTCTTATCTAAATCAGGTCTGCCGGCAGAAGGATCTGCTTTTAAAGTGAGTCTCTGATGTTAATCCCTGGAAAAGAAGCCTTCTTTATCGAGACGATCTCCGTCACGCCGACGACAAATTTCACATCCAGTCTGAGATTTCTGACAAAATAATTACAAGAGCTGAAGCTTCTCAATCTGTTGCTGTGATGCGTTCATTAGTCTGCCGAGCCTTGAAATGAAGCAAAGGAAACGATGCTAATGCTGCTGTAATGCTCATTCGTGTCATTGTTGTTTTGTTTGGGGTGAAAGAGGATTAGACGGGTGCTCGTTATGTTGCTAGCGGCAGCTGTGAGGTGCTAATCTGCGCTCAGCGCTAGCAGCTGAGAGTCAACATGCAGGCGGATCAGATGCTAGTGTTCCTGCAAACTTTCATCAGTCAGATCAGGCCAGTTTCTAATGTTCACTTCAGCGCTTCATTTGGTGTTAGTTGCCATGACAGCGTGATGAAGGAGGCCCAGGAAGGGGGTGGGATGATTAATGATGCGGCGCCATGTTCCACCAGCTTGCATCATGTTATCGGCTCCTGAAGCCATGAGCCCTCATCTCAACGCCTGAGCGTTCACGCCAGCAGGCCGGGGGGGGTCCGCTCGGCCATTCATCCGGCAGATGGCGAGTCCGGCTCGGACTGAAGCCAGGCCGGTCATGCCGGGGGGGCTCACAGCCTCATTATGTGCCCCTCACTCCCTGTTCTGATCAGAGCTGGGGAGTAATTAGGTGCACGTGCAACCGTCACATCAGTCACTTACAAAATAATGTTTTTAATCCATTACACTGATCACACTGATCGTCCTGATAAAAGCTTCTGTTTGGAGCATCGTCCAATCAAATCCCTGCTGCAGGCGACCTGTCTGCTGCGCCCGCGAGCAGCTGAGCAGGTCGAGGCAGGTGACCAACGTCAGAGTGAGCATCACAGCACACCTGAAGAAACATCGACAGGTGTGTTCATTAACGCAGCAGCAACCAGTCACGTGATATCAAATATCTCCAGTCCACCAGCTTTGACCAGTCAAACCAGTGAGTCACTCATCTGTGACCCCTCTAACATTATCTGTACATATGAAGCAGGACGGGCTCGACACTCTGGCAGCGTTAAGTCACAGCTGCAGGTAAACAGAAAAGGTGTGAACGACAGAGTTCTGGTGACAGAAACACACTAAAAGGCCCACAAGGCCACGAGGAGACAGCGAGCAGGAAAGGATGTGAAACCTCGTTTATTGACTTTATTGTATGAATGTATCCGGCGGCGCGTGAAGACTCGGCCTTGACGCTTTCAGTGGCGCCATTGTCTCCGCATGCATCCCTCCCCGCCTTATAAATAGAGTGAAAACGAGTAGATGAATAAGTAGAACAATCCTCCCACACTCTGCTGATTATTAAAAGGAAGCGTGACGAGCCTTTCGCCGACGACACGGCGGGTACCGCCGCTCTCAGTCAGCCGTCAGTCTGCAGGATGAAAATATGCTCAAGAATCGAGTCACTTTGTGAATTTCATGTGCGGCTGCAGGCAGCTGGACGGCGCTGAGCTCAGCTGTAAGGATCTGTTATCAGGCCAGTGTCTCAGACTTACATCCACGCTGGGTGACTCATGTACGTTACAGCTTCAGTTTGTTTTCATGGCCTGGTGCTTTGGTTCGATTGGCTCAGACGTCTGAACGCAGTCACGCCTCTAAAAATACAGAGGAGCACGAATACATCAGTGAGATGATTAATGGTGAACGTGTGAGCGAGCACACGATGCTAATAATCCCTCACTGAGCAGAAAGGTTCTGCTGGTGTTTGTCGCCTGTTTCCAGCGATGCAGCTGCTGCTAACGTAGAGCTACGAAAACAGGTGACGGGAACAGGAAGCAAACTGCTGTTTGATGGAGTCACATGCTTTGTAACGCCCACCCCAACATCCAACGTGTTTGACATATGACCTTCGACAGCTGACGTCAAACCTCATGACTGAAACTCTGCAGAGCTCTGTGGGGTCGTCACTGCACGCTAACGTTTAGCACGTATGCATATTTTACCATATTATTAGCATGCTAAGCTTGCTAATTGGTGCTAAACATGACATACAGGTGAATGTCATCAGTTCTGCAGGTATTTAGTCATAAACCAAAGTGTTGACAAATTAAGTTGAAGTTGTTGACAGAAAAAAACCATCTGATGTTTTTCTGGTGAGTCTGCAGCGTTCACAGAGCAAACGGCGGGAAAACCCTCGACAGATGGTCGGTGGACGGCAGACGTGGGCAGATGCCCGTCAAACCTCGGGGGAGGTGAGACGTCCTGATTCACCTGACCTGCATGTCAGCGGAGTGACAGAGGAAAGCACCGATGTGAGGAGGCCGTCCAAACCCGGAGCAGGATCCTGGAGTCCTGAGTCCGTTCAGCACCCGGCAGACCGGAGCTCAGAGCAGACGACACGTCTGCTTCCCTCTGTCTCGCTCAGAGTGCAGAGTTTGTTTCCACAGACGAGTTTGCTGCTGCAGTTTCCCGCCTGCCTGTCGCACCGCCGCCATTGTGTTTGTGAACGTTAAATGTGCACGTCGTCATGAGTCTCTGTGCAGGTTAATTCAGACCTCTGATAACAACATTAAAGGCAGGAACGCTGTGCTGCCATGTCCTTCCCTTTAGGCTTAATTAAATAACCTCCCACTTGTCAGTCTACATCAAAATGGTGCAGCCGTGACACAAAGCCAGCGTGATGCTATTTTGGTTGTTGACCATCACTGACGAGCGCTCAGCTTTGCAAAACGAGCCGCAGCTTCACGTCTTTGAGCGATCAGAACGGTCTGCAGCAGCTTTCAGGCTGGATCCACCTGCAGATCATTTCTCCATTCATCAGTCAATCTGCAGGTGGTTCATGGAGCCTGAGCCTGCAGACAGAACTCAGGGCTGCAGACAGTCTGCATGTCTGAAGCACCTAAAGAAACTATGATCAATCACCAACATGGATCAGACGTGAGCCACCACAGCTGCAACAATAAGTCAGATAATTGATCAGATAATTGATGAGATAATGGACAGAAAATAAGGCGTCGAAGCCGAACACTGACTGCTTCCAGCCTGTCAGATCTGAGGATTTCCTGCTCTTCACCATAAACTATCATCACTGAATCTTTTTGGGTTTTGGGCTGTTGGTCAGATAAAACGAGACCTCTGAAGATTCGTTTGTGTGAAATCCAAAAACATTTTCTGACGTTTTAGATGAATAATGATTAATCGACGGGCAGATGAGTGAAAATGAGCATGAAGCACTGGAGGGAATATTTTTCGAAGGGAACTGTCTGCTGATGTTGAACAAGGCGAAAAAGCCACGTGAAGATGAAGCAGCCTCGTCTGAAGTCTGGACTCTGTGGACAGACGGTTTGAAGGGACAGCAGAGGACAGTTTGAAGCCGCACACATCGCGAGCAGCAGGGGTGAAACTGCTGAAGTGTTGTCATTTCTAAGTGACGTGCTCCTCGCTGTCATTGAGCGAAGCCCAGCAGGCCGATGACTCACGCTGCCTCTTTCTTCCTCAGAGAGCTGTTTGTGTTCGATGCCATGAAATGAAAGCAGAGTCCAGCTCCTGTGGTTTTCTGTCCTCCTCTGGCCTGTGGACGCTGGACCGTGGACTCTCTGTGCAGCTGGCGGACGTGAACAGGTTCGTCGTGTCCACATGTTGACTTTTTGATGTTGAGAGATTTTTGTTGGAAAAACTTGTTATTTCCAGTTTTATAAAATTAAAAATGCATCCTGCAGATTCTGAAGTAAAAAATCTGCTTTTCATATTGCACTCATCACTGCTCCACACACACACACACACACACACACACACACACACACACACACACACACACACACACACACACACGCTGACAGCTCCTAAACCAATCAGTACCTGCAGTCATGTGAACGCTGCCTCTTTACTGTTGTCTTGTTTCCTTGTTTGTCGTATCCTGCCTGTTTTATCATTGCACTCCCTCTTCGTTGCTGTAGCACTGCGGTGGGATTAATAAAGGATTATCTTATTTTATTTAAGTGAGTTGTGGACGCTCGTAGCTCCGTGGATCAGCGTGTTCACGGCGTGAAAGCGCCTCAGAGGTGCTGCTTTCAGCTGTGGGCTTTGCATTCAGCGTGTTCGTGAGACACGCGGCGTATCGGACGGACTGAGCGTACGCAGCTTTGTTTTCTTACACAGCCGCCTTAAAGAGCCCATCAATGGCTTTACATCAACGATGGAAATCACGCCTCTCCTGATGAACCCAGCAGCAGCGCTGAGGCTTCACCACCTGCACAGACCTCCGTAACACCTCTGAGCTGATTGATCAGGGACAAATGACATGTGTCGACCAGCGGGGGCAGCAAACACGTCCTGAGCAGAGTTAAAGGACCACTGCAGCCAAACAAACTCTGACCATCACGAGGATTTAAGGAGGACTGGGGACAGCGGCGGACAGTCGTCTGATGAAGGACCAATCAGATGTGTCCTCTGCATCATGTCCTGTTTGTTCCACGAATCCCTCAGTTTGAATCTACGAGAACCAATGAAAAACAAGCTAGTTCCACACCCTCCACACACACACACACACACACACACACACACGTTCTGTATTTAACATGTGTGGAAACGAGCAGTTCTTCTGTTTGATGGGACGCACTGAGCAGACAGCAGCTAGCTTAGCTTCAGCTGAACAGGACTGACAGCAGACACTTCGTTATGGAGCTTTAACTCTGGAAACGTCACACGTTCGATTTCTGCTGTTTAGTAGAGGCTGAACCCCCCAAACCAGGCAGATATCAAGCGTCAGTCCAACTCGCAGCAGGACGACAAACAAACGAAGACGTGACTCACCGACGTGACGCCACACAACGCTGCGAATCACAGAACGCAAACACACCGAATGACAACGTGACGATCTTAAAAGTGTCATAAACGAGCTCTCAAACAGTGGAAAAAGGCGTCTTTTGTCTTGGGATGTGGACCGCAGGCCTGGACGCAGAGTCATTACAGTCAGCGTCCCCTGAGGCTCCACGCTTCCTGTGTGTCTTTTACTCTCGTCCAGATTAAATGGCGTTTTATTATCTCAGAGCAGTCAGGTCATTACGCTTTGACAAGCTAAAAGCTCCGCTGCGTTCCCAGCGTTCCCATTAAAAGCACGTCCATGCTGCGTGTCCACCTCCCGGCTCGTGACGTGCAGCTGCAGCTTAATGTCCTCTTAGAAAGGCGAGCGGGTGCATTGAGATGATGGCTGGCTCAAACTCTAATTGGATGTCCACTCTCTGAACAGACGCATATCTAATTATGGACTTCACCAAGATGGATGAGGACCTGCAGAGGACAGAGACCTGAACTGATACGGACCTGGATCTTATCTCTGAAGCTGAGAGACGAGACGCTCAGTCCTCTCCTAAACCTCTGCCTGTTTCCTCTGAGCCCTCCCACCTGTTTCAACGTGACGAATGCCACCTGTTCGTGTAGCCTTCAGGTGAGAGGCCCTCAGGTAGCTGCTGGACTGAGAGACTCCTGCAAACAACTGTCCAGCTGTTCCCGGGGGGATTGGACGAACACTTCAGCCGCCATCATCACAGACAGCGGATCCTGGAGAGGACGCTTTCACAGATTGTGGACGTGGAGGACGCGGGAGGACGGCTCAGGAGTGTGTCCTCCAGAGGCGGTCTGAGCGATCAGCTTCAGTTTGTCCTGAACGCTGCTTGGATGCATTTACACTTCACCCCTCTGAGATGTGATCTGCCCCAGAAACACCGCTTTATTAAATGTAAATGAGGTCTTTGTTTTGTCCTCTGTGGGGAAAGACAAGGAGACGAGCTGTAAAAGGCTCCTGACAGAGACGAGAGCTGCCAACACTTCAGGCTCATGTTTGTACGAGTGCTTTTCCATCAGCTGCACAGCGTCTCGTTGAGTCCTGCAGCACAAAGCGCCTCAGTGTGACTTCACACTGCTCTGCTTCCAGACCTGCACGAGCTTCATCTGAATGTGTGTTTAAAGCCGACGACGTCTTCATCAAATTCAGGAAATCAATACGCATGAAAGTCCGGCAGAAACAACCCACAACGCCGATGTCACCTGTCACCAGTCAGCCTGTTTACCTGTGGAATGATCAAACAGGTGTTTCAGGAGTTTCCACATCTTTCAGTCTGTGAAACGTGTTTCTGCATCAGATTCACAACAAAGCTGTTCTCAGGTCAGTTTATGGATCAGATCATTGATCACTTCCTGTTTAATTTAGCTTTTAGCTCAGCGTCCAAACTGACTGACTTTTAAAAAATGAAACTCTCTTTTAAAGATTCACACCTTCAGCAGGAACCAATGAGCTTCGAGCTGAGAGCCACGGACAGGAAGTCAGAGGTTTGGGTCCAGAGGTCAAATCTGACCGTCGATACGACTGAAAGTGAACATGTGGATAAATCCTGAGGTACAACATCAAATCACATGAAGTGGAAATCCGTTAAAATGACTTTTCATGCGATTGACTTACATCAGTTAGATTTTTTCATGCAGAATTTTCATGTTTTTTGTGTTTTATTTTGGCATCTTGGTGAGATGATGGATGAGTGTGTGAGCTGATGGTGGGAGGCGCTGATGGAGCGCCTGTTCTGACACTAAGTGCTGCGTGAGAGGCCCGTCTCATTCGGCCTAATCACTCGATCTGATTTTAATATCTTAAAATGTGTCGCACACAAAAAGCCTCGTTCAAAGCTGGATCGACCACGCACACACCACGTTTACGCTCGGGCAGGTCCGTGAGTCCCAACCAAAGGTGTGTTTACCTTTCCACAAAAAGATGGTGCAGATCAGCTGATGGTAACGAGCTGGACAAATATCAGTGAGACAAATGAAACCGTCTCCATCACCAAACCTAAAAATGTCCCACTCAGTCCATCATGTCCTCTGGAGTACTGACAGGGAACACGGTGTTAGCCCGATCGCTAACATGCAAACAGCTGTAAAACCTCTGCTGTCCACATGTGAAGAAGAAGTCAAAATGTCCCAAAAATACACGAACAGACTAACAGTGTGCGTCCGCCGTGCTGGAGCTGAAACGCTGCCATCAGCACGCTCACAGAGACGACGCTAACTGATGTCTTACTTTAGCCTGTTAGCACGTTAACGTTTGACAAGCAGCACCGAACCCAAAGTGCAGCTGAGGCTGATGGGAAATGTCAGCAGGTCACAAAGCAAAGAGCTGAACACGTTAACGTGTTGACCTGAAGAGGGCGCCACACCAACTCAGAGGATCAGCAAAGTGCATCCTGAGGCGAGCATGAACACCTGAACCACGTCTCATCACGTCATCCGACAGTCGACGATGTTTTCACTGAAAACAGACGTCGACCTCAGTGACCACGCCGACGTCAACGCACACGCCACGCAGGCCGGACATGGACGCATCAACATGTATGAACGACAGACTTCAGTCAGCACAAACATGTGACAGGTGGCGAAGATGATGAAGAGGCACCGCCGAAGGTGGCTGAATGAGACAGTTATTTCTATAAACTGTCAGATATGAAAGGTGTGACAACACCTGACAAACACACACACACACGCGCGCACACACACACACACACACACACACACGCTGTCTGGTATTGATCCATCAGGAGCTGCCAGCAGAACAAACTGTAGCATAAACGATCCCTCAGCTGACTGAAGCAGCAGGAGGTGAGGGTGGAGGCGAGGGTGGAGGCGAGGATGGAGGCGAGGGTGGAGGTGAGGGTGGAGGCGAGGGTGGAAGCGAGGGTGGAGGCGAGGATAGAGGCGAGGGTGGAGGCGAGGGTGGAGGCGAGGATGGGGGTGAGGGTGGAGGCGAGGGTGGAGGCGAGGATGGGGGTGAGGGTGGAGGCGAGGATAGAGGCGAGGGTGGAGGCGAGGGTGGGGGTGAGGGTGGAGGCGAGGATGGAGGCGAGGGTGGAGGCGAGGGTGGAGGCGAGAGGATGGAGGCGAGGATGGAGGCGAGGGTGGGGGTGAGGATGGAGGTGAGGATGGAGGCGAGGGTGGAGACGGGGAGCTGCTGGAGGATCACATCCAACCGTCCACTCAAACGTCCTCCAGGACGCCTCGTCGACCTGCTGCAGTGACGCTGAAGTCGACCTGATCTGAGCTGATTGTCAGACGTTAATCTGACAGAAACGTTTGCGTTCAGCGTTCAGACCAGTTTACTGTCTGTCTGTGATCCACAGACGATCAATACGAGCTGCAGGACGATCAAACAGAGAACTCACACCATCATCTATCAGATCTATTCAGTATTGATTAATCTGTCGATCATCTTCCAGATTTGATCATTTGAAGTGAAAAATGTTCTTGGTTGAATCTCGTTTACTGTTTAAATCCTGTTGACCGTCAGACTTCTGTTCATCTGCACTGATCGATCAATCGATCGATCGATCAGTGCAGATCCTGCTCTTTCATTTATCCTCTGCTCTTCATCACTAACACCTGCTCCTCTTGCTTTCAGACACCTGTCACAGCTCTCAGCTCAGAGTTTGCTTTAAGGCAGAAACACACTGAAGTGAAACACAGAACACGAGGAAGCTCGAGCCTGAGATCGATTCTCTGCTTTTTTACAACAGATCAGGGAACTTTGTGCGCGCGTGCCGTCTGAGCATCCTTCCCCCAGTCCGCCCAGTCACACCAGCACACACAGCTCTGCCTTACACCCGCCGCGCGCAGCCCTGATCCAGCTCCTCCTGCTCCGGGAGCGGGATCACAGCAAACCTGGATTTCTAACTTCTCCCGTCCTCGCGCAGGTAAAGGAGAAGTTACCTCTGCGGCTCTAACTAGCTCTGATCCGCCGCGCTCATCCAGCCAGCCCGCCGCCTCCCGCTCACTCTGCCTCCGCTCACGAGCTCACACATGTGGTCCGCGTCGCCTGAGAAACATCTGGAACATCCAAAATAAAAACAGGAGGACAAAAATGGAAAAGAGTCCCGCCGGAAGCCGCAGAGCACTCACCTGTCCGGGCTGCCCGCGCTGCGTCTGCGGCGGAGGCTGAGTGTGATGCTGCTGCTCCGCACCGCGAGGCGTGCGCGCGCGCGCGCATGCGTGTGTGTGTGTGTGTGTGTGTGTGTGTGTGTGTGTGTGTGTGTGTGTGTGTGTGTGAAGAAACTGCGCAGTGACATCTGCTCTGGAGACCGAGGAGGAGGTTTTATTTCCAGCCTTCTTCAACCTTTAGCATTCACAAAGGTTAGCTCCTGCGGGATCAGGTCTGCAGAGCCGGAACCGGGTTTTCAAAGATCCTGAGGTCACAGACCGGCTGAGGGGGAGGATTCAGATCCTTCACACAGAGTACTGACACCAAAATACTCGGATACAAGTAAAAGTCCTGCAGGGAAAACAGTATTTAAGTAAAAGTTGTCAATGCAGAAAAATCTTCTGAATTTATTCAAAATGAAAAACAGCTTTCTGAAAATGGAGCCACGAAATATTTAACATGACAACTGACTCCTGCCCCCCCTTTCCTTTCCTTTCCTTTCCTTTCCTTTCCTTTCCTTTCCTTTCCTTTCCTTTCCTTTCCTTTCCTTTCCTTTCTTTCATTCCCCTTTCTTTACCTTCCTTTCCTTTATTTTCCTTTCACATTCTTTCTTATATTTCCTTTTCATGTCCTCTCCTTTCTTTACTTTCTTCTCCTCTTCTTTTCCTTTCTCCTTCTTGTCTTCCTTTGTTTTCCTTTCCTTTGTTTTCCTTTCCTTTCCTTTCCTTTCCTTTCCTTTCCTTTCCTTTCCTTTCCTTTCCTTTCCTTTCCTTTCCTTTCCTTCTGACTCCTTTTCCTTTTCTTTCCTGTCTGGTCTTTCCCTGTAATTTCCTAGACTTTCACTTCCTTTCCTTTCCTTTCTTCCCTTTCCCTCCCTCCCACTTTGATGGTAATTGTTAAATGATGAGAAGGCGTTTTCATTTCCTCCTCCCACCTGAGTCAAGCTCTCAGGCCACAGCTGCTGTGCAGGAAAACAAATTAGACCCAAACAAAGACGCTTCTCTGGCTGCCGCTCAGAAATGCACCTGCAGGGAAGTCCTGCCGTCATCCTGCCGTCATTTTTAATGTGCTTTAATGTGACACATGGTGGGGGCGTCCATCCTCCAGTCAGGAGGAAACCTCTCAGAAACACCTCTTCATCGTCCTCTGAGCTGAAGCTTCAGGCAGAGAGGAAGCCACCGCGTCAGAGGCAGAGAAATAAATCAGCAGAGGGCCGCCGCCTCTCACCCACTCTGAGCAATTTACTGCGATAACGACTTTCAAAATCTCTGAGATGGACTTGGGGGGGGGGGGGGGGGGGAAGAAAAAATGAAACAGCGTAGCAGCCTGACAGTTGAAGATGGAGGCAGGATTCTGGGCCAGAAAAATGTGCTTGTGCTCGTGGGGGTTTCCTCTGACTCTCCTCTGCACCTTAATGGAACGCTCCTCAGAGTCTGACCTCTGACCTTTGTTCAGGATCATCATCCTATCATCAGTCGGTGTCTGAACACGAGGACGGACGAGAGCTTCAAGTAAAATCTTGAGACCATAGTCACTGATGTTCCTCTTCATCCAACTGTCTCCGTCCTCTGAGCGTGTGTGCAGCGAGCCGTCAGTCCACGTCCACATGAGACAGGCCGAGAACAGGAAGTCCAACGTTTGATCTTATCTTAACATAGCATCAGTGTGACAGATTTTGTGGAACTTCACTGGTCGTGTCCTCCAGGAGAAGAAGGCTGCGTATTTCAGCCATGTTTGTTAGAGCAAACGTCTAAGACTTGGTTTGTAAGGTTGGGATAAGGCTATGAACTGGAGCATCTAGCTGTGATCAGGCACTTTTTGTGAGTGAGGGTCCTCACATGTAGAGAAGACAAACACGTCAACACGTCTTCATGCCTTAATGTCTGCACACATTCCTCAAGAATGCTCACGCTGCTCTGTCGCTGGACGTGGACACGAGACTATATGAAGCTGATGACGTCTAAATGTGGTTTTCAGCTGCTGAAGGCAAGCGGCCAAAAACTGTGTGAGCGCAGACTGAAGGTCGGAGGAAGACTGTGATTGGCAGCAGCTCGGTGATGCAGGCTGCGAGCTGGTTCTGTTTGGCCTTAAAGCACCGTGATCACATGACGACTGAAGAGGAAGGAGGCGTGCAGACAGCTGAGAAGACGTGTTTCTGCCGCTGGTCTCGCTCGTCTCCGTGTCATCCTGTCCATTAGCTTCCTGCTTTGTCTCCCTCCTTTACTCACTCAGTGTTTTTAGCTGAATGAGGGCGAAGAAGCTTCCTGTCCTGCGTCGTGTTTGGATCTGGAACAAAATTCACCGGCTGAGTGTCTGATGCTCTCTGGACACCGTGAGGGTAAATTAGTCTCTGTGGCTTCACAGAACGATGGCGGCGCACGGCCCTGATCCAGGACCATTAAAACCCTGTTGAGTGCATTGATTGTGGCGCAGGTAGCAGAGGGTGAAGTCCTCAGCCGCCACGGCACAGACGCAGAGATCAATCTGCCTCCGGCTCGATTGTGCGTTTCAGATTGATTGCGTCTGCAGGTGGGAGGCAGCGTTAGCTCTCAGACCTCATTCTGACTCAACGCTCCTCTCTGACCAGCTTCATTTCTGTGGAGAGGTGTGGTGATTGTAGCATCACCTGCGCCAGCCGGTCGGTGATTTTAATCCCATCCAGTCGTTTTTCACCTCAGAGGTAATCCCAGCTGCAGGTGTCTCTGCTGCGCCTCCTCTCATCCAAGCCCCGTCTTTGGATTTTAAATTGAATTGAGATCTTTGTGGTGAAGAGCTGTTTGTTCCCGTTCCCTTTGTGGACCAAGTTTGCTAATCTGATGCTAACGTGCTAACACCAACCAATCATCAGAAGAGTAAGAGCTCCTCAGGTGTGCTGTTGTAACGCAGCTGATGAGGATCGCCGGACGGTGAACGTGCTGCTGAATCGTCCCTGAATGATGACGACGCCCACCTGACCATCAGTTTACCTGCAGGCCGTCATCTGTAGCTCCTGTGCCTGATAATCTGGACTGTTCCTGCCTGATCGTTGTCGACGTCGTTGCTGTTTGGATTTATTTTTTACTGCTTTTCTAAATAAATCATTGAACAGCATCAGCTCAGCTCGGCCGTCTTTGGGTCCCCGTCGCTCCCTCTGACACTGACACGCTGGAAGTTAAAACACGACGACTCTCAGGCGTCTTGAAGCGTCTTTGTCTCTGATTTCTGAGTGGATTCATGGACGTTTATTGAGAGATGATCATCCTCTGAAGTCACACTGAGTAATCAATCAGTGTGTCTTTGGTGTGTGTGCGTGTGTGTGTGTGTGTGTGTGTGTGTGTCTCTTTGGTGTGTGTGTGCTGGCTGAGTTAGGCCTGAGAAGAAGTCACATTCACCTTACGCAGCATCTCTGCCTCCCCTGCAGCTCTCAGCCGTGACATGAAAAGTCAGAGATTACGAGAGTTTGAGTATCTGTGGCGGCTTCGTGGCTCCAGACGTTGTTGAGACATTTCAGTTTGGATCAAAGTGGACGACCAACAGACAGATGGACGGACGGACAGATGGACGGACAGATGGACGGATGGACGGATGGACGGACGGACAGAGAGAGCACGCTCTGACTCTCTGTTTGGGCCCGCGTCCTCTGTTCGTCCTCTGTTTGTCCTCTGTTTGTGGCAGCAAAGCGACGCCTCAGCGGACGCACACCTGGCCTGAAGCTCTGCGTCTCACACCTGTCTGGACCCATGATGCACGTCGGCGGGCGGATAAAGAGGAAACAGCGCTTTGGAGAAAAGTAAACAACCAAACAAAAGCAACAAATGAGTCGATGCAGGTGATGATGTGTGTGTTCATGAACGCGTCATGCTGCCAGCGGGCGCTGAGTGAGAGACACGTGAACGCACCACGCAGCACCTTCTCCACCACGTCAGCCTGTGAGACGCTCGTCTCGCAGCTGTTTCAGGGCTTGTTGTTGACGGCTGTAAAAACACTTCATTCAAAGTGTTTCAGTGTAGGATTTACTAAATATTAGTGGACTTTTAATCCTGCATTCAGAACATTTAAACAGCATCTTAATGTTATTTTAACAGCTGTGCACAGGCTGATGAAATGCATGAAGTACAGATGGTACAAATACCTCAGTACTGCACTGAGTACAGCAGAGTAAATGTACTCAGTTACCTGAACATGATGAAACGCAGCAGCTGACGCGGCCTCCGATCGTCATGTGTCATCATCACAGCCTTCAGCGGCGCAGAGGACAATGACTCGTCACGATGTCATTGATCACATTAGTCTGACCTGGACCCAGATAAGCAGCAGAGGCTGATGGATGGATTAACCAATCAGAAACGATTAATCCGTTTAAGTTTTCGCTAAATTTAACTCGTTATGAGTTGACGAGCTGCAGCAGAGACGCTTTGTGCAGCTCTGACACAGTTTGGACTTTAATCTTTGCTGGTTTTTGTTTAATACTGGCTGATTTTCCTTCTCTGGGCCTCAAACAGCTCATTAAATGAAGCCGTGTGGGAGACGCAGCGGGGACATGTGTCTCTGTGGGACTGACAGCAGTCAACAGAGAAGCTGGTTTAATGTGAATTTAATAAGATTCTCGAGTATTTTCTCAGTCTTAGTCAGTGAAGTGACCAGAAACTACAGCAGTTAACTGGATGAAGCGGAGTGACGCTGACACAAGTCCTCCTCCACATCACACCACCTGCTCTGTCCTCTCATCCACCTGGAGACAGTGTTTGATCCCTGATTGGTCCTGACAGTCCTCTGCAGATGTGTCCGAGGAGTGATTCAGACTCTGGATTCACCTGCCTCCTCTGCTCACCTGGTCCAGGTCTTTCACAGCATCATCACGGACTGAAGACAGACGCTTTGTGTCCCAGTTATGAGTTTGTGCTTTGTTATTTTCCCGTTTCTTTGTCGGTGCAGCAGAATGTGAGCATTAATGTAGATTTACCGGCGCTGACAGCAGTGTGTTAATGGGCTGTGAATACACTGAGTTTGCTCATCACACCTGCGTCACACCTCACCTCATCACACCTGCGTCTGCATCACTAATAATCTTCCTGCAGAGGAAAACTGGTTTGAAATGATCAAAGAGTGTCATGAGATGAGATGAAGACGAGTCTCTAAGACTGAGAAGTGGTTTCAGCATCACAGAGGGACTAAATGGATGATAGATTTGTTGGAATAAAGAAGGTGGCTGTTTTTTTTTCTTCACAGATCACTTCAGGCAGATCATGGAGACCTGCCGTCTATAATATCCACATGTGACGTGGATGCTGGAGCCTGGCAGCGAGGAGAGACAGAACTACAACTCCCAAGGTGCATTTCACCAACAAACAAACAGTCAGAGCTCAAAGGTCAGTTAAAGGCACTGCTAACAAATTATTCCAGATTTCAGTTTGTACTCGACTACATTCATCTGACAGCTTCAGTTCCTCTTCATCTCCCTTCTGTCCAGTGAAAAGCTCGTATCTCCAGCTGTGCTGATGCTGAATGTTTGTGCTGAACTGAAGGATGAAGAGTTCCTTCATGTCTTCTTCAGCTCAGTAAACTCTTCAAAAGCCTCTTGGATCAGCTGAAAAAGCATCGTCACAAAGCTGAAAACAGCCTGTTTCTCTGAGCTTGTCACACTTTCTGGAGATACGTGGTTCTCACAGGACGGCCACATCTACAGCAGGAACATGAATGAACACATGAATGCGGCAGGAACATGAATGAACACATGAATGCAGCAGGATACATTTAGCTGACATTTAGTACTTTTACCTCGTCCACCGTAGTGTCTTTGTCACACAGCACTCGTCGGCGTGAATGAAGGATTGAGGATGAACTCTCAAAGCTGTGAAGGCGGCAGAGCCTCCTCTTCCTGCACACAATGGACTCTGTGAAGCGTTCCTTCTAATTAAAAGTCTTAATGAGAGTAATCATGCGATATGGCTGCTAATGAATGATGAAGCTGCCTGTAATTATGGGCTGTGACCCTCCGCCCACTCCCCTCACCTCAGCCTGAGTGACGCAGACAGTCAGCCGCTCCTTCGTCTTCTTCCTCGTTGCCTCTCCTGTTCGTCAGCTAAGCTGTTTTTTATATATTTTACTTTGATTTTCTACAATGAGCCAAAACAGACGTGTGTCTTATTGTTTCTCTGCTTCTGTTCACGTGTCTTCATACAGATGTTCTGTGGCCGCAGTCAAACACGTGTGGACGTCTTCAGCGTGTTAAGGACACGTGTCTCAGGTCCCGCCGGCGTCCATCCTGTCAGCTCCGTCTGTCACGCGGTGACAGCTGTGATGACAGGATGAACTGAGCAGAGTGAATTCTGGTCCTGATCTGAACCCTGATCCTGGATCAGGTCTGACTTGGTTAGAATTAGAAGAAGTTTAAGCTTCAAACACTCGTCTTCATCACCACAAACTGTTGAAACAGCTGGCAGCCATCACGTCACCCCCCCTCCTCCTCTTCCTCCCCCCTCCTCTTCCTCCTCCTCTTCCTGATATCTGTTGTAGAAATATATCTAAACTCTAACAGGAGGACAACCTGCAGCCTGACTCTCAGCCCTGGACATCGTGTCCTGTCTTTGTCTGGATTTGAAGACATTTTCTATTTGATCTTTTGATTTGATTTTTTTTGCGATGGCTGTCTCCTCCAGACGCTGAGCTGAGCTGAAGTTTTTCCTTCAGATGTCACAACCACAGCAGAGTGATAGCAGGACCTGTTCCACTCGCCGTCCATCCTTCTCCAGAGCGCATTACGAACCATTACTGATCAGTTTGCTTTATTCCCTGTGGACTGTTCCAACATGCTGCTGCTGTCCTCTTCAGGAGGACGATGTCTCTCCTGTTCAGCTCACTTTGACTGCGAGGCAGCGTCGAAGCTACAGCTGGTGTCTGCACCTGCTGTTCTCCACATGTCAACTTTAAGTCAAACCTTCCAGGAGGTTTCAGGTTGAAAGCGAGCTGAACGTGTCTTCATGTGATGGAGCTCTGTGGTGGTGCTGTCATAAACCTCATGCTACCAGTCAGTCGATGGATCCGTTTCATCTGGTCCATCTGTGCAGTGACACTATTAATTATCCATACTGACAACAGTATTCTGTATATATCATGCGAATACATGGACTCTGGTGGAAAATTCAGTCCTGTAATACAACACATGACATTAGTGGTTTCCCAAACTGTATTAGTCTTTGTGTGGAAGCTGTAAGAAACATAAAAACTGCAGAGAAACAGTGTTCAACCAGCTCAGGCAGCACGCAGTCACGTCATGTCGCAGCACGTCTCGTAACAGCAGTCGTGTCACATGTTACATGACACCTGTTAGCAGTCGTGTCACATGTCACATGACACCTGTTAGCAGTCGTGTCACATGTCACATGACACATGTCAGCAGTCGTGTCACATGTTACATGACACCTGTTAGCAGTCGTGTCACATGTTACATGACACCTGTTAGCAGTCGTGTTACATGTTACATGACACCTGTTAGCAGTCGTGTTACATGTCACATGACACCTGTTAGCAGTCGTGTTACATGTCACATGACACCTGTTAGCAGTCGTGTCACATGTCACATGACACATGTCAGCAGTCGTGTCACATGTTACATGACACCTGTTAGCAGTCGTGTCACATGTTACATGACACCTGTTAGCAGTCGTGTTACATGTCACATGACACCTGTTAGCAGTTGTGTCACATGTCACATGACACCTGTTAGCAGTCGTGTCACATGTCACATGACACATGTCAGCAGTCGTGTCACATGTCACATGACACGTCAGCAGTCGTGTCACATGTCACATGACACATGTCAGCAGTCGTGTTGTGTTACTTCGTTCTGTTGCGTTCTGACAAACAGCACCAGGTTAATTCAGTTTGTTATACTTCAGTAATTAGTGGCTCAGGAGCTCGATCACCGGGCCTCGGCGGTCGAAGTGTCCTCAGGCAAGACACTGATACTGGGAGCAGGATGGTCCTGATGCTGTGTGTCAGTGTGTGAGTGTGTTCATGCTGGTAATGAGCAGCCAGCGTATGAATGTGTGTGTGTGGGTGAATGCAGGCTTGTGTCATAAAAGGCTCTGAGTGGTGAAAAGCTCTGCATGAATTCAGTCCGTGGACCAGAAATAAGTCCTTAGCTGACGGATTTGCTGACCATTGGATCAGAGATGTGCAGGACGTACAAGATGGTGGATGACAGGAACTCCGACATGAGTTTTGGTTCATTTAGACCAAACATCTGCATCACGTCATCCGAGGAGGGTCGACTCAAGGACGACTGGGCCGGCTGCAGGTGCTGGAAAATGTTCGGCCTCTCATCCAGTTACCCTTCATTCAACCCTCGCCGCCTGGATGACGGAGAGCTCTCGTGTTGCTTTGCATTGTGGGAAGTAAACTGGCCACAGTCAGAGCGGCAGAGAGGCCGAAGAGGTCTTTTTCCACTGCCTCAAACAAATGGAAAGAAATGTTGTGTTTTGTTTTTCACCACATTAAAACAGCTGTGACCCCAAAACTGAGGCGCTTTCATACCCATGAATTTTTCATGTCTGTCCACCTCCAGTCAGCCGTGTGTCGTCCTCACTTCAACTCTGCATAATGCACGCTTTAAACGGTCCCGACGGGCGCACAGCATGACGGATGCTCCACAGGCTAAAATGAGTGACATCTGCATTACAGCACTTTATGCTATTACAGAAATCCTCAGAAGTGTTGGCCTTTAGATTAGAGGTTTGAGTGACAACGGCACGAACGAGCACCTGTAACGGCTCGCTCTGCATGGAGGGACCTTCAGGCGATGCCAGAGGGGAGCAGCTCTTACTCCACCAGGACGCAGCCCAGAGATCATGTTTGAACCGGCGTGTTCAGAGACGGCCTGGAGGGACGGATGCTCTTCAGCTCCCCGGTCTGAAGTGCTGTGTCTGCAAAGCAGCTCAGTTTGGACGCAAAGGACAGACGAGCAACCCGAGCAGATCCAGATCAGAAGAGGCAGGATGCAGTGACCTGATGTTTGGTGAAAATCTGAGTTTTCATGAGAACAGTGCACGTTTGCTCTGCAGTTCACACAAACGTGAAAAGTGATCAGATCAATCATTTGTCTGCACTAAGCACAGATTCACGCTGCCGATTAATAATTACTGCAAACAAAGTGCTAATTTGTGCTCTCGAATGAATAATTAGTGCACACAAATTGCTGCCAAATTAGCCTGAAATGGCAGCGAGCTGGAGGTGCAGTTCCTCGCTGCTGCTTGTTGACAGCTGATACAGGTTGGTGATAAACAAAAGCCCACACGCAGGTGAGGGATTATGGGATTACCGCACAGCTGGTGTGTTTGAAGAATCCCAGCAAAATGTCAGGATTCTGTGACGTGGAAAAACCTTCCTGCATGTTTGAGCCGTCAGCGGCGTCGCGCTAACACAATCACCCTCTAATGAGCGTCCTCATCATCACTTTGTAATGGACTCTGGGGGTTTAGTGCCCTTTAGCAAATCTCCTCTGCCAGCCCCACCTGCCCCCCAGGCCGGAGAGATGACCTACTGACTCTCAGGATGTTATAATGCATCACAACAGAAGCAGAGGTTAATAGCATCTGCTGGTCCAGTGTGGGTCTTCACAGATCGCCGTGGTGTCGTCGCTGAGCGTGATGGAGATCAGGGGATCAGACGTCTGAACCCGCTCGGTGACGTCTGCTTCAGCAGCTGAATGCGTGGAAGTGCACGGCTTTCTTTCTCATTCAGTTTGGCTTTAAACAGTAATCATCCTCATCCTCATCGTCATCCTCATCAGCCTGACCTGAGAGCAGCAGCGTCCCTGTGCGACCTCGACTCTAAACTTTTTACACACGCGTCTTTTCAAAAGTACGTCTGATGGAAATCTGCCGTTAATGTTGAGAAACCTGATGATTATTCATGAACTTCATGAATATCCTCACGTTCCTCAGTCAGCTTCAGTCAGGCTGGTGGATCAGGAGTGCGGTGTTGGACTGGTGGACAGATGGACGGACAGACAGACTCGCAGGGCTGATTGGACGGCAGGCTCGCTACAGATGGCACAAATCTCACAGACAAAAGCTACAGTGTTTCACCGCTTCAAAGCCAAACTATAGCCGCCATGTTTGTCCTGCTGATCGTCCTCAAACATATCAGTGGACGGACGCGGTCAGCGTCAGAGCGGCGTCCTCCTGCCCCCCCCGTCTCAGCCACGTGCTTCACGGTCAGGGTTGGGGGTGTTCATTAAAAATGGCAGCTGTTTGGCAGCGCACTGCTCAAACACACCAACTGACAGCATTTACATGATATCTTCCTCCACGTGGCTCCAGGCTGAAACACAACCTGCTGCGGAGACGCTTCCATCTGTCCGCAGAGGCGCTGAGACGCTTTAACTTGGAGTTTAGTCACGTTTCACCGTGTTTGAATAAATCCTGGCGATTTCACGCTGAATGAAATGCAAACTAGATGCACGTCGCTGCGCTAACGAGGACTCGTGTCGACTTTGGAGGCCGAGCTCTCGTCTGGTAACAGACTGAACTGTTGTGGCCGTGGTTTAGTGATCTGCTCTGACTGCTCTGTGTATTTTTTCAGGGCTGGAGCGAGGCAGAGTCGGGGCTGATCGTGCTGGGGTTTGAGCTTCTACCTGACACACCTGTCACTAATTGTCGTTAATCAGGACTCCCCTTCTTAAGCATGCTGCTCCCACACTCTGGTGCCAGATGATACCCGTGCTTATGCTCGTGTCCATGTCTCAGTGCCGATCGCCTGACCTCTGCCTCGTGTTATCCAGCCTTGTCGCATTTGTGCACACTGCGTGATTTTTGTGAATTTCTGTTCCTGCCTGAGTGCTTTCCCTTTGCGGAGATTTCTGTTCCTGTTCTGTTCCTTACCTGAGGCTGTCGAGTTTTCTCCAGCACCTGAGTTTCTTCTTACCAGTGAGTTTTTTCCCCAAGTGGTGATTTTGAGTTCTTTGCGGTGGCTGTTGAGTTTTCCCTTCAGCGTTGTTTTTGGACTGTTTGCCCGTGTGCATTTCTTAACGGAGTTTTGTGTTTTTTATTAGAAGCTGTCGAGTGCCCTCCAGCAGAGACTGTCATCTCCGTGCCCGTATATCGGCGCCCTCAGTTGTTTTTTCTTCTTTTGTTGTACTTTAAGAAATAAACTGTGATTCTGCCGCTCTGCATCTGAGTCCTGTTTCAGAAGCCGTCACATGAACAAAGTTTCAACTGATCAATACAGCCGACGGATGTGGAACAAAACTAATCCTGGACATGTCTTTGTGTCCTTCATAGTTAAATGTTCTGCTCTAACACGTGAACTGCTGGTCGACGTCCATGTTTGGTCTCGTGGGATTCGTGGGGTCGCGTCCCTCCAGAGCTCCGGTGGTCACTGAGCAGCAGCTCAATGCGTCTTCTGCTGTGTTTACTCATCCGTCTCCGTCCTGTCCAGGCAGCTGGAAGCAGTCTCTCTGTGTGCTCTGTTCGTCTCTGAGCTTTAGTGTTTGATCGTGTTTAGAGCTTGTCCCCCCAGTGTCCGACTGAAGACTCTGTCCCCGTGTTTCAGGTGTCTGTGACTTGTTAGCATTTTCATTTGTTGGAGGTGAGTCCACTGTTAACGTGTCTTCTCTCAGGGTCTCAGAAGGCCTGAATCTGTTCCTTCTTTCTCTTCAGAGCACTTGTAGATTTTCAGCTGCAGGTGGGTGAGCTGTTAACGAGAGAGAGGCACAAAAACCCACGAGGAGCAGAGGATTATGGGATCAACACACAGATGGTGTTTGTGAGGAATCGGAGCCAAATGTCACGATTCTCTTACATGAAGCCAAACCTCATTTAAAATCAATATGCTTCAGTGATTTACTGGAAGCTGTCATTGACCTCGAGCTGGAGATCGTTATCCTCTGATGAAAGCTCGCAGAACGTGCAGAGTGGAGGCGAGGACGAACAGCTGTCCTCCTGTGGACCAGGTGCTGTCTCGAACCAAGGCCGGTGTGAGGACACCTCTACTTAACCTAAGCTTAATCCAACACGCTGGACCGACTCTCCCAAGTTTCACAGCAGAGCCTTTGTTTTCATGTTAACACTGTTTTACTTTGATTAAAGCTGCTTCAGGTGATGAAAGCGTCCTCTGTGATGGCGGACTGACGTCCAGGCCTCAGGCCGAGGACCGAAGAAGCAGCAGCCGTGAGTGCCGTGTCCTGAGTGACACATGACGAAGACGATCTGTCCACTGCGCTGTCTTTCCTTGTCGACCTCGCTCTCAGACGCCCTCACACTCTCTCTCAGCCACCTGCAGCTCCGCGCTCACTGAGACAAACTGAATGTCATCAGCATTAAGGAAAATGTCACGGCCAATCAGCGGCAGCCGCTGGCGTCCCGGCGAAGAGCCCTAAGTGTTTTACACTCACACGGATCAACATGCTTTCACACTGATGACTGTCTCACACGACAAAGACGCTGTCTCCTGAAGCCTGACGGGTCTCCACTGAGCCCCACGCCCTGACTGCAAACACGAAGCTCGAAAAGGGTCCAAAAAGGTTCATGTCTGATAATGTCAGAGCTGCTGAAGGTAAAAGCGTCTTCAGAGACAATAATGAGGCTGAGAGCGGAGGACGGCAGCAGTCTTTTGGGGGGGGGGGGCGACTCAGTGGTTCTGATACTGTGACTGGTCTGTGTGGAGCGTCGGGTCGGAAACACGAAGCCAGCAAACGTTCAGGTTAGTCAAACCTTTTCTGTCTCAAACGTCCATCACAGAGACGCTGGTTTGGTTCCCAGTGGACCAGTACCAGTCTCCATCCAGACCGCCCAGTCTGTGCCATTAAACCACCACAGAAGAAGAAGCGGTCCCTTGGATTGGTGTGACAGTTCGGACTTCCCGTCGCTGACTCGTCAGCTGCTCCCTTCATCCCGCCTGCTTGTCCTGACGGTGACAGCGTGGAGGGAAAGGAAGGTCAACAGGCATCAGCTGTTCACTTCCTGTTTCCTGTCACGTTGTTTTCTTTAACCACAGCGTCCAATAATGTTTGAAAAGAGCTCATTTTAACCCAAACCACCGTCTTTCTGCTCATCGCTCCACTTCTCACAGAAAAACAGAGATTTGTCCAAAAGTTTTGGTCGACGCAGAGAAACGAGGAGCAGAAAACGACGTGATGATTATTCTGCGGCTGATTTGAATCCTTTCAGAAAATCTGCGGCACCTCTCAGAGCCCCAGATTAACGCGCTGCATGTCGAAGCCTCATTGATTTGTGTCCTTACAGAGTCGAGATGAAGTCACATCCTGGAGAATCCTCTCATTGCCTCGCAACCGCACGGTGACGACAAAGCTGCAGGAGGTCACCGCTCCCTTTAATGGAGGCTGCGGGCGCCGTCGGTAATTGAGTGCATCGAGCCTGAAGTCTGTCAGAAAGTCCCGCGTGCTCATCAGGAGGGAGGATCGATGACCGCAGCAGCTGCACGCCGACGCCAGAGCGCTGGAGTCACGCTCCGCCGGCGTCCTCGCCGTGGAAACTTTTTAAGGTGTACTGTGATGTGACACACACACACACACACACACACACACACACACACGCATGCGCGCACAGGAAACAACATGAGGCTGAGAAGGCCAGTCCCAGCCGGAGCTGCAGACTGGAATGATGGGTAATACTGGGAGGCAGCTCCCATGAGGCCGTGTGCAGATGCCGTCATGCGTGGAGCCTGTCTGCGCTGGACGCCGAGCTGTTGCTCATAACACGAGCGTTTACTGGATAATCAATTTACTGTGAAACTGAAATAATGAGAGCAAAGAAACACGAGGCCATCGAGTCGTTCTGTGTCTGTCGAGCTGCGTTCTGACGCCACAGTGAGGCAAACAGCTGCTTCCTGTTTCCAGTCTGAGGAGCAGACCTCGACCTCCTCTCGTGATTCGTCTCCTACAGCAGCATCGCGTCAGTTAGCTTCCTGCAGCTCAACAGAATTGCTTTTTTTTACCTGCCGTCTCCTGTTTGCTGTGCAGTCTAACGCTTTGCCGCGTGCACACTGTGCGTCGGCATATTTCACAGTGATGCGAGCAGACTGAAACACTGAGGGAAGGCGCGCTCGGCGAGGAGGCGGCAGACATTATTCCAACCCATAGAAAACGTCTCAGCACACTAACTATAAAAATACTCATTTAGAAAGTAACTCGGAGCTAAAGCGTCCACAACCAACATGAAAAGAAAGTACAGCTTCCTCCAGCCTGCACTCAGGTGCAGTGCATGTACCTGACGGTTAGCCCTCAGGTGTTCACGTCCTTCTGCGCCTCGTTACTCTCTGTGAGCGTCTTTAATGGCACTGAGCTCACTTTTAATTAGCTTCATCCACCAAATGAAACAAAGAAATGAGTCTTTTGTGTGGTTCATCTGTGCGTGGAGCTTTTAAAGCGTGAAATCAAATCTCTCCTGGATCAAATGAGATCATTTCAAAGCTTTTCTTCTCGTCACGTCAGACATCCAGAGCCTGAAATCAGCTTGAACCCTGCAGCTGTAACAGACATCAATGACTGGAGCTCATGGTCCAGGTCTATTATCAATTATTCACGTTCACTCAGCCAATCAGACGTGTCTGTTGTTGTTGTTGTTGTTGTTGTTGTTGTTGATCTCCTGCTCTGAGAGAGGATGTCAGAGGAGACGGAGGGAGGCAACGAGTTTTAGTGGAGGAGAAGCCACATTTTTCTGCTTTATCTCACCTATAAACCCCCAGAGAGCACACACACACACACGCACGCACGCACGCACGCACGCACGCACGCACGCACGCACGCACGCACGCACACACACACACAGAAACCTCCACTGCAGCCTCGATGATCGCAGCATCAAAGTCGGGACCTGTCAGGAAAGAGCTGTTGTCATGGAGACTGAGTACATGTGCAGTAATTGCAGGCGTGTGTGTGTGTGTGTGTGTGTGTGTGTGTGTGTGTGTGTATTCCTTACACTGCGGGGACATGAATCTGTTGGCACATCGTGGGGACTCATTATTTGAGGATGAAGACTGAGGTGAGGTCTGTGTGATGTCATCATTGTGTGTGTGTGTGTGTGTGTGTGTGTGTGTGTGTGTGAGCAGGCAGGTCTGCTCACTCTGCTTGCCCCGCCTCCTCCTCACCTGTTCCCACCTGCTGCCGGTATTTAAGCCCCGGCTCTGCGTCCAGTCGTCCTTCAGTCCTCGTGGTCACGGCTGAGACTCGGTCTTTTCATATTTCTGCTGGTGTTTTGCTGCAGTCTCTTTGTCTGTCTCCTGTCCTCAGTGTGGTCCAGACTCACACCTTGACTGCTTACCTGCTCACCTGCAGTGCTGCTGGATCACCTGAACCTTCATTAAATCCCTGTTTCACTCCGTCCTCCATGTCTGAGTCCAGCATTCGGGTTTTTAAGATTTAAACCTGTTTGTTAGATAAATGTCATTGATATTAACTCAAAGCTGGTTCATCGTCAGACGTCAGAACACTGATCAGGAATCAGCTTTAATGGATTTCTGCCTGTTGTTTCATGAAGCGTGAGGCTGAAGAACTGATTCCTTCCCCACGAATGGAGCCACTGCTGAGTGAAACACCTGAAGAGGAGACGTCTGACGAGTGTCTGTTGACTGTGCTTGAAGCGTCGCTCGGCGCTGATGTTTGATGCAGACGGTCAAAGAGTGTGTGTGACTGAGAGCAGCTCAGAGCGACGGCGAGCGCGGCTTAAACGTCTTTCAGAGGAGCTGACGTTTACCAGCGATCAGCCCGACCCCCCACAGCCCCCCGAGGCAAAGCCACCAGGCCTCATTCAGCCATTTGGCCCCCGGCCGCCCCACACACACACACACACATACACACACTGGTTGGATCTGGACTCGAGGATGCAGTCGCTGACGTGCGGATGGATCAGGCCTGACGTCTGCAGCAGCTGAAACATCCACTGAGAGCTGACAAATGAAAGCCAATTAAAACCTCAAGTGGAACTCCTGCAGCTCTGAGAACAGGCCGCTCATCCACGTGGAACCGCAGCAGAGCCTCGCTGTCAGGAGGAGCTCCCTGAAGACCAGGGTCCAGGTGGACTCGGAGACGTTCAGGAAATCCTTCAAGCAGGACGTGAAGACCAGGAAAACCTCTCCTCAGTGTTTCTGCAGCTCCTCTGTAGTCAGAGTCTCTCCTGCCAACTCAAACCGAATGAAAGATTCAGGCTGTGTGTGTGTGTGTGTGTGTGTGTGTGTGTGTGTGTGTGTGTGTGTGTGTGTGTGCGTGCGTGTGATATTTCTCAGGTGTATCTACAGTGTGAACACTGCTGGAGGCTTCCTGTAAATCTGACTGCAGCATCTTCACAGCTTCGCTCCGTCGGGTCCAAACAGGCTTCGAGGCTTCGTGCTGCACCGCTCCTCCTCCTCCTCCTCCTCCTCCTCCTCCTCCTCCTCCTCCTCCTCCTCCTCACCTCCACCAGGTGAAGAGTTAACGATGAGCTTTCAGAGACGCGACATAAAATATGCCTCCTCAGCTCCACCTCTGCTCCTGGAGTCTCGTGGTAATGACTGCCAATCGATTCTCGTCGCTCAGCCTGTTTGTACGAGGATTTACCAGCTTCATGGACTTACACAGCCGGACGTCCTCATTGGTGGACTTGAAGCAAAGAGAGACAAATAATCAGCCGCTATTGATCTTTGCATAATCCACAATTTCAACCCGGAATGAATCGTTTGACATTGGACATCACAGCGTCTCTGAGGCCTGAGGAGCTGCAGCCTTCTGTTTGCTGAGGCTCCGTCTGTCACTTCATCATGGACGAAGCGAGGACGATGACATCACGATGAGGGGACAGATCTCCAGAGCTCCACCTCACCTGGCGGACGGTTCGCTCTCATCTCACCTGGCGGACGGTTCGCTCTCATCTCACCTGGCGGACGGTTCGCTCTCATCTCACCTGGCGGACGGTTCGCTCCACCTCACCTGGCGGACGGTTCGCTCCACCTCACCTGGCGGACGGTTCGCTCTCATCTCACCTGGCGGACGGTTCGCTCTCATCTCACCTGGCGGACGGTTCGCTCCACCTCACCCCACAATCACTCCTCCTCACAGCAGAGCGACAGCCTGCAGTCACACCTGACATGTGGAGGTATCAGACACACACAGACGTTTCAGACCTCCAGTATCTCAGGTAATAACTTGACGTGTGCTGTGAAAGGTTTCTGGTTGACTTCAGCTGGAGACTGAAGACGTTCATCCGTCAGTGATGGTCAAATGGCGGCCCGTGGGCCACGTCCGGCCCTCTGAAGCTCCACATCCGGCCTGCAGGCTTTCACTGAACGTGTAAGGGGAGAAGTTGGGACGGGAGTCTGTTGCTCTGAAACTTTCTTGATGCCCAGTAATAGATTACTATGAAACCTGTGCAAACCATGAGTCGTGACACTCTGGGTGTCTCTGAGGTGCAGAGGCTGTGCTGATGGACATGAGACGATGAGGACGACCCTCAGTCCTGCAGAGGGTTCCACTTCAGGGACATCTGATCTCACCTCAAACTGAAAGCTGAGTGCCTGAGCTCTGTGTGTAATGAAGTGAAGCGAACTCTCGAGCCACTCTGAGGTGTCGTCTCTCGACCTGTCCAGACGTGTCCAGTCACCTTGGACAGTAATGACTCCCGCTGAGAGCTCTCAGGCTGAGTGTCCGTTTGTTGAGACCATCGCTGCCACAGATATCAGACGCTCTGACACTCGTCCTCAGGACGCTCTGACCACTTCACATGAACCTGAGGGCAGTTCAAGGTGTTCGGTCTCACGTCTCAAGAAGACAAAGTCCCTCTGCTAATCTCACACGGCTGGACCTCGATTTGACCTCCGCTGATTGCTGAGTTTCAGAGCTGAAAGAGCCTGAAGGCTGTCGACACGGTAAAACATGCACAGGGAAACCTTTTTAAATGAAGCGTGAACTGAAGCAGCTGCTCTAAGAGAGGCTGAAAACTCAGGTTGCTCACGGTGCCATTAAGGCTTCAATAACAAGAGTTTTAATGTAACGTAAAAGAGAAGTCACTGGTGTTCCTCTTATTGTGTCCACCCCTGTGAGGACGTCTCTACCTGCCTCCTGTCCTTCCTCTGCTGCACTCACTGATCGTTTGGATGGAAATTAGGATTACAGATGCAGCTTCCTGTCAGGATGCTCCCGCTGCGACACTCATGTCAGTCAGACCTGCTGCACACTGCGTCAAATGTTATGGACTGAAATAAATAAATAAACAAACAAACAAACAAACACACAAACTGGAGCTGAAAGCTTCACAGCCTGTAACTCAGCCATGTTCAGATATGTACCAGCTTTATGATGATTGGTCAGCTTATGGCCCCGCCCCTGGCACGGCTGATTGGTTGATGTTTTTCCTCTGAAACGTGTATCTTAATCAGTTGGGTCAACAAGCACCTGTCAATCATTTCATCAGAGCTGTGCTTCCAGCTGCAGCAGCTCGAGCCGTCACAGCAGAAAAATAACGATGATGATGAAGTGATGAAGTGTTCTTCCTCTTCGGCTTGAAGCCTCATAGAGAAATAATATTAAAATAATATTAAAATATACAGAACTGTGCGAACTCTTGAGCAGACGTCCACTGTACGAAGTCATCACTGCTGGATGTGAATGCAGGTAAAAACAGGCTGAAACGTCCAGAAAACATCGTTTCTAACGTGCTTTTTAAGACTCTTTGTTCCTCTCTGATGTTTAATGTGGAACATCTGAAGATGCCGTGTGTTGAAACCTCGTGTGCCTCTTCCTCCGTGATGAAGCTGTCATGTTTGGCGTGTGATAAATCCTCGTGTGCTGCCTGTTGGCGCTCACAGGCTGAACTAAAGTGATTCTTCTTGGTTTGTTTGAACGAACACATCAAACTGTGCTTCAGCCTCTGGAGCTCTGCGGCGCGCTGACCCAGAAGACACTCTGAGAGGACAGAGCCTGACCTGTCTGGATGTCCAGACGGGACCTCGGTGTCAGCCGTATCACCCCGAAGACACGATCACTCACGCTCCATTAAGGAGACAAGAGAGACAGCAGCAAAGGCTGATGGGAGACGAGGCCGGCGCCAGTCAAGGAACGAATAAAGGAATATTGAATTGAATTGATTTGAGCTGATTAAAGATTTTGTGTGACTAACACCTTTGGATTCAGCTCGTGAATGACTCATCCTTCGCTTCGTTTAACCTCCTGCTCTGCGTTGTTGACCACCGACGGATCGTTTTCAGGAGGTTTACGTTTTAAAGCCACAAGATCTCAACAGGAGATCGTACGAAACGCGTGAAGGTGGAGTCGCTGACGCGTCGCTCACTAAACCCAGCAGCAGCTCCATGCAGTCTGAGAGTTAAACCCCGTCTGGACCCAAAACCAGCTCAGGGAGGCGACTGTGTGCTAATCAAACTAACCAGAGCAGCACTGAATCTTCTCTCTTTGAAGGCTCCAGATGAAGCATTAATCTGACCTCTACGGAAGCCCAGAACGGCCATTTTTCCAATTATTTTTTAACGTCTCGAGATCACTGCTTAATTAATCATTATTTCGAGATAACGAAGCTCGTGATGGTGGGTTCATTTATTTTGAGGAAATAAAAGGCTGATGAAGATGATGAAGATTAGCACATAATTAACGTCTTATCAGCAGAAAAACACTTTTATCTTCGGCTTCGTCTCCACAAAATGAAATTAAGAACTGAATGCCTTTGAAAATAACTCAAAGTTTGGCCGTTCTCAGCTTCCGTAGTGTCTGCCGCTCATCCAGTGAAGCACCTTCTTCTCTTCGTGGTGTTCCAGGCTGTGGTGGCTCATCGCTGCCCCCTGAGGCCAGAGGCTGGAGTGACGCCCTTTCCACCTCACGAAGGAGAGGTTTCCTGTTTCCTGTTGTCTGAACTTAAAGCATGTTCCCGTTTTAAGTCCGGGGCTTCATGCATGTGTGTGCGCCTCCTCCTCCTCCTCCTCCTCCTCCTCCTCCTCTTCCTCCTCCTCCTCCTCCTCCCCCCCCCCCCCCCCCCCCATTAGCCGCCTCCTGCAGGCTCCCCTCATTTGCTCCTCGCTCCCTGCCGTCTCCTCTGCTGCTCAGTATTCTCCACAGAGGCTGGAAGAGACCAGAGCTGTGACACAGAAACTAATCAAACTTCATGAGCCGCCGCCTGAAATCAAACCTGACGGCTGCAGCAGGCGACAACACGGCTGCAGTGATTGGATGTGAGCTGTTCGATGTTCGTTAGACGACACGCAGCCTGGACGTTTGCTCTTTGAGCTAGTTTTCATCTCAGCGTGTGCGGTCTGAAGTTTCTTCTCAGCACAACGAGCTGCAGCTCACCTGAAAGGTGCGTCCTCACCTGGTGGAGTCAGCCAAGGCCTCGTCGTCCGGCTCTCTGTGGAAAATGTGTGTGCTTTGGTCTGACAGCAGCTTAGATTGGTAACAGCATCCTCGAAGCAGCTCGGGGACATCAGGAGGGAGACGGCGTCCACGCTCGTGTCTCCTCGCTGACGGTGAAGCCGGCGTTGAAGTTTGGGGTCTGCGAGCCTCACGTGAAGGTCAGCGGGCATCTCGTCTTCAGGGTCCTGAGCGTCCTGCTGCTCATGCTCCTGATGTTTGCCTCCAGATGTTTCTGTCCGTCCCCTCAAACAGCTGCTGAGGGTACTTCAAGTACACATCACAACTGATTCACGAATGTTTGCTGGATGATGTGAGATTTCCGCCTTAACACGCCGCCTTAAACCAGCTCACACTACATGAAGTACTTGAAGTACCTCCTCCTGTATTTAAAGTACCTCCACCTGTATTTAAAGTACCTCCACCTGCAGCAGCTCGGACAGTAACACGCTGCTCTGACACTGAAGCTTCAGTATGAACAAACTAACTGTACTTTTACTGCATGACGCTGACAATACTTCTGTACTTTTACTTCTGATATTACTGTAACTACAGATTAGTTAGTACTTTGTGTATACTGTATACATTTTACTGCTGATATTTTCCATGAAGCCTGTAATACTTGTGTACTTTTACTACAGACACCACTGTTGGACGCAGGCTTGGGACACATATTGTGTATTTCTCGTCTTCACTGCAGCGTCTCTGGTGACTCTGAACAGCCAATCAGCTGCTGGAATGCCTCCTGAGATGAGTTTCTATGACGACTGAAGAGGACGGTGATGCTGCACTTCCTCTCTGTCCCTCCACGAGTGTGTGCGTGTGTGTGTGTGCGTGTGTGTGTGTGTGTGTGTGTGTGTGTTCTCAGCGTCTTATTGTTTGTTGGTGAAGCGTATGTGAAGCCTAATTACCCAGAATGCCTTCGGTGTTTGATGGTATTACAGCTCTTTGTCCCTCAGAGGAAACGGACACATCAAACGAGGACGAGGTTCAAAGACAGCTGAATCTTTTTAAAGGAAATGAAATGTTTTCAGTCAAAATGTCCTCTGGACGAACAATCGCCGTCCTCACTGTCACGTCTCCGCACAGGAAGCTTTGCTCTGTGACTTCCTGTTGAAACATGAGTCGCCTGCAGCCCCTCAGCCTCTTTCTGAGACCGACCATCGTTCGCTGACCGATGAAGAACATCAGCTCCACCTTCGCAGACCTCCGTTGGAGGACAGGAAACGGCTGCGGTGCTTCTATCGACGGACAGCGAGCGAGAAGGCTCAGATCAGCTGCGAGCTTCTTCAGATCAGCTGGTCTGGAAATCTAAACGTAGGACGGGAGTCAGCTGGGAAACGTGGTCAAAGGGCGCTGAGCCGCAGCGTCTGACATTTAGATCCATCAGATCGAGTCCAGACCGGGTCCTCGGGTCAGGAACCACAAACCAAAGGTTCGAGTCCCCTTTGATCCCGTCAGTGAAACTATTCTAACGTCGCTGGTGACGAGCGAAGGTCAGATTCAGGTGGATCCAAACCTGCTCGATGCGTCAGAGAAAAATCATTTTTAATGAGTCCGACACTTCGGTTTGACTAAACGTCAGCATGTTAGCATTTAGCTTCCAGCCTCGTGCAGCCGTTCGCTCGACGCTGATGAAGATGAAGACTGCACTGAGAGTTAATTTCCAGTTTAACGACGAGGCTTGTGTCATTTCCTGATCAGCAGACGTCTTTCAGCTGTCCTTTATGCTGACAGCTCGTCTTAAATGAGGATTTTCACTGGCGACAGAAATGTTCCTCCCACGTGGACACATCAAAGCCGGCGACAGAAACGCTGTGAAAAGGAAGAAAGAAGTTTCCTTCAGGAGCTCGTTAAAGGGCAGGAATCACAGCGAGCAGGTGAGAAGAGCGAAGGCCTTGAGTCAAGAGTCACTAACAAGGAGGTGAGTGACGGCCACAAACAATGGCTTCCCACGAGGAAGAGCGACGTCAGACGGCTCCGAGAAATCACGTCTCTGAAGTCAGTTCAGACGCAGAAGTGCAGTCCTGCAGACGCTGACCGTGACTGGTTTGAGTCCAGCTGGGAATCTGTGATGGACCTTTTTGTTTCTCCTTTCATTTCCTGTCGTCTGTTAGCGAGTCACAGGGAGGCAAATCCAGCTGGTTTCAAAGGTCTTGAATCTGAATCAGTACACGTTAACTGAAGTTTGAACCCCCCCACCGCCCACCCTCTTCTTCTACACTTTAACGGCACCTGAGCGCAGCATTAGCGCCACCTGCTGTCATCTCGATGAACCTTCTCCTCATGTTCACATGCTGACAGCAGCGGATGAAAAGACCTTCATTGAATCTTGCTGATTTTCTTGAACTTTGGTTAAAATTTGTTCTACCTTTGGATCACCTGGCTCGTGATTGGTCAGGTGTGTGGTGTGAAAGGAGGCGGGGTCTGTTTCACTCTCTAACAATCATTTGTCAGTTTCCATGTTTCTCCCAGCTGAAATCTCCACGCTGACGTGATAAAAGCGTCCTGTTACAGTCGATGACAGCAGCTCGTCACCTCTGCACACCTGAGCACGGACAGCTCCGCCCCCCTGCACCTGCCCAGAGGTCAGAGTCAGCTTAAGGCTGAGCGCTGAAGCACTTCACCTGTGACTGTGACTGACGCGGCGTGATCAGTCTGTCTTCCTGTGCGCTGAAGCCAAAGACAGATGTGACAGATGTGATCGACGAGGCTCCTCCAGGATTCAACACGTGACGACTGATCGACGGTTTGACTCCGAGCGAAGCGTCGACTCTGTGCCAGAAAATCCAGATTAAACAAGTCCAGGAACAAATTATGGAAGGACGATGGTGAGAGGACGGCTGCGTGCGTGTGTGTGTGTGTGTGTGTGTGTGTGTGTGTGTGTGTCCGCTGTGAATTAAAGGTGTTGACAGAACAACGAGCTGCAGTCGGTGTGTAAAGGTCGCAGGGATCAGCGCTGGGTGGAGGTTTTAATAAAGTCTGTCTGCATGGATCAGCCGTCCCACTGACCTGGGGTCAGCCGTGCTACAAGCTAACTGATGCTAACACATGCGGCTAGCTGCTGCCTGATGACAAAGGAAACGTGGATCCACGTAAAATGTCCTTTTTCTTCTTCGTTGGTGTTATAAAAGGCAGATATAAAGGCTCGTCTGGATCCTGGACTCCTGCTGCGTCTGCTGGTCTTCTGTTTACAGCCGTCTCATGGGACGGAAGAAAGTACATGTACTCAACAACACATCGGTGGTACTTGTACTTCTACTCCAGTACATCTCAGAGTTACTTCACTAAATTCATCTGCTTCAGTCTCTCCTTACTTTACAGATTAATCATCACTGTGAGCACATTTCTCACTGTTTTCACGTTTCCAAACCAATCGATCGATCGATGGATGGATGGAGGAAATGATCAGCTGATTGATCCAGAATGAAAGGAACCATCAGTTTAAAATGAGCTCCACCTCAACCAACAACAGGAACGTCCTGCTGAGACCAGAGACAAGAGGACAGCAGACACAGGAGACATTTAACTGCACTGCAGTACTTTTACTTCAATACTTCAAGTACATTTTAATGATTAAACATGTTCAATGTAGGACTTCTGTGTTACTGTGGTATTAGTACTTTTACTGCAGTAAAGGATCTGAATACTCCCTCCTGAATGAGTACAGGTGTGTAGTACAGGTGTACAGTCAGTGACACACAGCAGCACATGTTGAATATGCTCATAAGCGGCGCCCCCTGGAGGCAGACTGAAGGGTCTCTGAAGCTTATTGAACAGAAGAACATCACGTTTTCATGACTAAATATTATTGGTCATAAATATTTTATCTGTTTTAAATTCAGGAAAGCTGAAAGTGATTTTATTAACTTTTAACTTCTTTCTCTGCATCATAGTGTGAACGTGTTAGTGTGTGAACGTGTTAATGTGTGAATGTGTTAGTGTGAACGTGTTAATGTGAGCGTGTTCGTCGTCCTCTAGAGGCAGAAATTCATGCTCAAGTTCTCTTTGTTTCCATCTCAGCTGATAAAAATTCAATCGTTTAATCCCCTTTAATACACCTGAATACACGTATGAGATGGTTGTTAATTGGACCAATGAACTGCTGGAGGAGATACGAAAGACTTCACACAAATAAACACATTTAAACAAAAAAACAAACAAACTTATTTTTGCAGAATATCGTCACTGAAGAAGACGTGAGGATGTTTGAAAGTGAGAGAAATCCTCGTCTCTGATTGGTCATCAGGAGTTTTGAGGTTTGATGTATTTGGACCCTCGATTAAAACATTTTTCATGTTGCCTGAATTCAACCTTCTTGACCAAACAAACAAACAAACAAACAAACAAACGAGTGAAGCAGTTTATTGGCTGAGCAGCAGGAGGTGGAGCAGGTGTGACATCGTACAGTACAGGTGTGAACGTAAACTGGAAATGTTGAAGAGTTGTGTCCCAAACCAAATCTGATCCCTGTTACATGTAAAGCAAAGACTGATGAGGTCAGCACGGAGGTCGAGTCACAGACCAATCAGACGCATGACTTAAGACCAGGAAGTAGACAGAACCAAAAAGTTAATTCGACTTCCTGGAGAGGAGGATGAAGACGGCGCTGTCTCCTGAAGGTTAAGATGAAGAATTCTGACGGATACACACGTCTGTGACGACAGGTCTGTGGAGGTTAGTGGGGGAGCTCGTGGGCCACCAGTTTGTAGTGGGAGCCGCAGGACGGGCAGCGCTGGGGCTCACCCTCATGGAGCCAGAACCAAACCACCGCCGTGTTGTCTTCTTCACCTGCAGACAGGAAGTCAGACAGCTGAGAGGAGACACTCTAAAGGACGTTAACAAGGATTCACATCACTCTGGGATGTCTCGTCCACCGTGTGGGAGACATCCTGGACTCCTCTCATGGAAACGGCTCAGGAAGCGACCACATGCTGCTCTTCAGCAGACTTTAACCCTAACGACCAGCTCGTCTTCATCACTGACGTCTTTTCTATAGTGAAACTGAAAAATACACTGTGTTTGGAGTGAGGCTCACTGCCGCCCCCTGGTGGACCTCCAGCCTCAGTCAGGAGCTCCTTACTGCTCCGGGGTCCAGCAGGAGGTGAAGAAGAAGAGCTGAGCTCTGATCGTGCTTCAGCTGGTGGCTGAGCGAGCAAGCGAGCGGACCTTTACGTAAGACGTGTTTCGTTACAGCGTGTTTCTACCAGAGAAAAGACGTGATGAAGACTGACGGCTGGTTAACCTCCCGCTCCCCTGAGCGTCTCCATGGCAACCATCCAGCTCCGCCTCCCACATACAGTGACTGTGAATCACTAAAACATGAAGACTTCACTGGTTCTGACTGATGTTTGAGGCCTGAGGGGGAGATTGGCTCTTTGAGCTGCAGCTCCTCATCAGTCTCTCACTTCATGAACGTGTTCAGGCTGATTTCTCCTCCTGAACGTTCTTCACTGATGCTTTGTCTCTAAAAATAAACGTCTCATCACGTCTGCAAACACAGGCCAGATTCAAGCTTTGAGCGTGCTGCTGGTGGACAGATTCAACTCAACAGCCTCTGCAGGAAAGTCAGATTCACAGGTAACTCACAGAGACATCCCACAATCCTCTTGTTTGTGATGGAGGGAACGAGGTGGGGGTCCGTCTTGGAGCCGGCGTAGTCCCTCGGCTTCATCATGTTGTAGGGATCCTGCAGGAGAGGAAGGTCAGGTCAGCATGACAATGAAGTAAACTCAGGAGGAAAGGTGAGAGACGCACAGGACACTCACATGCTCCCATGTACTGCTACTGAATACTTCTACTTCATGTCACTACTATGCAAATAAGACACCTGTCGACGTGCACATCTCTTTAATCCCGTTCAGTTCAGGATAATAAAACAAATCAAACTTTTAATTTAAACCGGTGGACAGACAGACAGAGAGACAGGCAGACGGAGAGGTGTCCATCTGTGACGGTCGAGGCTCGTTACTCGGGGCGTTCAGGGACTTCTCGGCAGAAAACAGACATTTGGTGTGTTAAGTTTTCCAGGTTGAGATAAGTGAAGTTAATTTCCCAGTTTGTCTCCCAGCACAGCTGCTGGGAGAAGATAACAGACTCCAGCAATTAACCAGCTTTGGACATGTCTTATCTCCTAAAGGACTAATTATAAAAGAGCTTGTGTGAAATCTCTGAGCTGGAGGAGACAGGAGATCCTGCGATCAACATGGCCGTACGTCCACCTCCTGCAGCTCATCTGGCTCACAGCGACAGTCGTGTGGACGTATTGATCGAGTGATCGGGCTGTGATCTGTCTCGTCTCATGAGCTGAAGCGTGTGCGGTTGAACTCATGCAGTTATCGGCTGTGTGTTCAGGTGTGTTCAGGTGCGATAAGGCAGTAAACCCAAACGACTCGTCTCCTCAGTTCTATTTACCAGACTTCATCTGGGAGCAGGCTGTTAATCGACATCCAAACGCAGCTCAGCGCTCACTTTAGAAGTGGTTCCCAGGCATCAGCTTAACTGTGAGTGACTAACAGAGGTCTGCGTGGTTTATCAGGTACTTCACACTTTGAATCTGAAGCGTTTCACTGAGCGGGTCAACCTTCGATGCAGCAGCAGTGCAGCTGTTCTCAGATCCTCACAGATCAAAAATCAACCCAGCTGACCCTGACGGACACCCGGTAACCGTTCGAGCCGAGCCCTGTCGACATGTGAGACACTCGCTCCAAACCACACCGGGTGAGTGGTCTTACCGCTCCGTCCTTCAGGGCCGTCATGATGACCTTCTCCATGCCGGTGGCTTGATCTTCATCAGAGGGAATCCCTGAAAACACAGCAAGTTAAAGCATGTCTGACAGAAGAGACAAAGGCAACAAACGAGGGCTTTCATTTCACAAACCTCCTTTAACACTCTTTGATTTTCATTCTTCTTCTTCTGTTTTATATTAATCGCTCGGTCCACAGAGATTTTTAAACACTGACTTTGTGAATGTGTGTATTCCAGTAATACCCTGTTTTTGGTCATATTCAGGATGTACCATTTACATGGACCGTGAGAAACCAGATTCTTCATGTCCCTGAGTACGTGGTTCTGACAGGATCCAGCTTCCTGATCTGTGTACAGTCCTGACTTCATCATCAGGCTGGATCAGGTGTTTACACCCCACAGTGTTTCAGTGTCTTTCACGGAGCTCCAGCTAGCTCACCCAGATGTCTGACATCAGGATATGATGTTTACATGTGCAACAATCAACCTAAAACCTGATCATAAGAAGCAGTGTAAACACACTCACTGTGGAAAACTTATTAACGACGTGAGTTTCTGATCTGTGGGGAGGACCGCTAACCAGCTAGCTAACCAGCTAGCTGATTGGCAATAAGATACCATTAATACAAACTTACTGTTAACTCTGGGTAAACATGTTCATTCTACTACTGTGGCCTATGACTCAGATTAACTTACTCTGAATTCCACATCCGTGCTGGTTATTCGCGTGGTTATGTGAACTGGTTAGCTGTGGCTACGTAGCGTTCAGCGTCAGTCCTGAGACACTGAGCTAACAGGCTATGGTTCTGTGTTTTGGTCAATATCAGTTAGTTAAAAGTCATGTTTGAGAAACTGCATATTTTCCTGCACTTTTCACTATTAATCAGAAACAAACGCAAGTTAACAAAATGAATTTGTAGGCATCATTGACTTTGTAATTACTGAAAGTCACGTTTGACCTCTCGGAGCTAACAGAGCAGCACTGCTAACACCGCTAATGCTAAACAGCTAGCTTGTTCGGAGGTCTTCCGGCTCAGCTCGCCGCGGCTTAACTACCTTTTGAAAATAATTTCAGCGGTCTTTCAGACTTTAAAGCTCGTTGCTGATTTCAACCTCACCTCTAGCCGCCATGCCGCGGGTCACAGCACGGACCGGGGCAGCCCGGCAGGTAGTTGCGGCTCTAAAAGCCGAGCGGAGCAATAACCTTGCAGCCATTTCTTCTTCTTTCCTGTCGGACGAATCTCGTCGCACGCTGATGACGTAGAATTTATAGCGGCGTCGCTGGGTTTGACTGTCGATTTAAGGCAGGAAAAAATCTGTTTAATTTGATATTTAATTTAGAAACTTTGTGCACTAAATTTATATGAATGACAGTTGACAAATACTGAACTCAGGATCAGTTTTAATTTGGTAAGTCTCAGTGTACTTACACTTTACTTTTAGCTCTTTGTTCATTGAGAGAAACTTTGTCTTTGCACTGTATGTCAACATATACTCAGGCAATAAAATTTATCCTGATTCAAATGTATCATTAGGTGTGCCTAATAAACTGGCAACTGAGTGTAAAAGTCTCTACAAGTTAGCAGAACTAGCATGTGAAGGTTTTCCCATTCTGCAAGTCAAAGATCTTTCAGGTCTCACACCATCGTCCAAACACAGTCCGACAGTGTCTTCCTCATGCAGCTGCAGCTCAAACTACACCTGAAAACACGAGGTTAACTACACAGAACAACGCTGCCAAAATGTCCCGGAGACAAAGGTCCAAAGAGTGAAAGACGTCCACAAACAGGAGTTCATAATCTTTATTGGTTCAACAGCAGGAGGTGGAGCAGGTGTGACATCGTACAGTACAGGTGTGAACGTAAACTGGAAATGATGAAGAGTTGTGTCCCAAACCAAATCTGATCCCTGTGTGACATGTAAAGCAAAGACTGATGAGGTCAGCACGGAGGTGTCACAGACCAATCAGACGCATGACTTAAGACCAGGAAGTAGACAGAACCAAAAAGGTAAATTCATTTCTAACAGGTGATGAACACAGGTGTGTAAGTTAGTGGGGGATCTCATGGGCCACCAGTTTGTAGTGGGAGCCGCAGGACGGGCAGCGCTGGGGCTCGCCCTCGTGGAGCCAGAACCAAACCACAGCCGTGTTGTCTTCTTCACCTGCAGACAGGAAGTCAGGGCAGGTTAGAGCCGGCCGTCAGCAGAGCCACATGACAGAGCTCTGAGAGTTCAGTGCTAACGTGTTCTGCAGGTCTAATGTTCTCCAACGTCTCCGAGGTGTTTATGTCATTTCACAGGTAACTCACAGAGACATCCCACAATCCTCTTGTTTGTGACCGAGGGAACGAGGTGGGGGTCCGTCTTGGAGCCGGCGAAGTCCCTCGGCTTCATCATGTTGTAGGGATCCTGCAGGAGAGGAAGGTTTGCTGTCATTACAACTGTGATCCGTTCATGAACCGTTCACTTATTGATCCGCTTATCGATTGACTGACAGGTACAAAGACCAGCAGAGCACAGACAAATGCTAGTTTAGATCAATGCTCGTACCGTTCCATCCTTCATGGCCGACATGATGACCTTCTCCAGTCCTGTGGCCTGCTCCTCATCAGAGGGGATCCCTGACGAAGGACCAAATGACGGCAGTTTGTAATTAAACTCAACGTGTCACAGGAGGGACGGCAGGACTATTTTAACCAGTAAACATGGCTGAGCAACACTTCATATAATCATGTCATTAAAAACATGCTGATATATTGATTTTATGGCTCATAACGTCTGAATAAATTTCAAATAACTTTCTCAAGACATTTTCTGGAAAACGACTTGCTGCTAATGTTCATGAAAAACATTAATTTCTTTAAACCCAAGAAAACGTTCTGTGATTATTAGAAACTTTTTACTGTTTTTTGTTTTAACTGAAAGTCCACCTTAAGACAAATTTCACTTTTTTCACATTTAGCAGCAATAAAATGGAATTAAGTGGAAGTGTGCCAGTTGACCACCGTCTTTATTAACTAGCACCAAATTACACATTAATTACACATACATGTTAGTTAAGAAAGGTATTACCAGGAAGTTAGGAACAACGTTATCAGATATTTCTTGAATTCTTTTATCTTATTGAATCCAGTTTCAGACACATCGCCCAGCTGCCATCAGCTGCACCAGCCGTCCTCGCAGATGAGGAAACTTAACGTTGATGGAAACTGTGTCACATTTGAGAAAGCTAAATTCATGACATATAAAGAGACACGCAGTTTAAATATAAAACAGTCCAATGTATAATTAGTGTGCCGAACTACAGTAAATTTCGGAGTAATTCTGTGGTCGAATGCGTCTTCTTGTTTTATGAGCGACACAGATCAGATGACACACGAGTTCAAATTAAATTCACAGATTTGTAAACGTAGTTTGGTCTGAGTATCACAGGGCTAACGGTCTTCCGCTGTCTGTCCTGCTCTGGATGAACCCTCTTTAAATCATATTCCCTCCGTCTTTCGGGATTTATGACTCGGTGTTGTGGTCGTCCTCACCTCTAGCCGTTTTGCCGCGGGTCAGAGCGGGGACCGGGGCAGCCCGGCAGGTTGTGGCGGCTCTGAACGCCGAGCGCAGCAGTAACCTTGCAGCCATCTCTCCTTCGTCGCTGTGTGGTGGTTAGTCGCGGGGATATGACGTCACATGCGTCCCGTCCGTCACCTGGTTTTGACGTAGCGCTTTTTTCAACCGTGTCATTTAAACTGTTATTAAATCTTGATACTGTTTTTTCTAACAGATAATCATTTATCATAATAATAGTAATATTGATAGCTATTACATTTATTATATTACTGATATTTTTATTTTAATTTTAATTATTTTATGACTGTTAATGGAAATTATTATTTGATGTTCATCTCAAGTAATCAAAATAATATTATTAATAATGTGTGGTATTAAGACAGATGCTCTGCATACATTCACACTGCCAGACTTGAGGAATGACGTGTTTATTGGGATTTTTATAGCAGTCTATTAATGCAGCAATGGTAAACAATTAGAGACAAAGACAAACAGATTGATGTAGGAGACAAGAGACAGGGCTTTTCAAACATGAGCTGAGTGATGACAGCTACAGGAGCTCCACATAGTTGGCGGGGAACATCCCATAATGTCCGTCAGGGCCGTAGCCTCTCCACCAACCCTCATCCACCATCTCTATCCTCGTTATGATGTCGTCAGGGTCAAAGGTGATCTCAGTGTCGTCCGCTGTGGAGGAGACGTGATGGTGAGACAATAAGACATGTGCCACATATGCTCTGTGTGTGTGTGTGTGTGTGTGTGTGTGTGTGTGTGTGTGTGTGTGTACACACCGGCCTGGTAGTCATACAGGGCTCTGGCGGAGAGGTTCTGTCCACTGGGCTCTGTGCCGTGCTCTTCATCCTAAACACAGACGGAAAAAGAAACGAAGAAGAAGAAGAAATGTGTCTTTGCCTTTCAGGAGCGAATCAAACGCTTCTATTGAACAGCAGCGGCGTGGACTCACGGCGGAGGTGTGCTGGTAAACATCTTCATACAAGTCGTCCTCCGTCCTGGCGGGCTGCGGTGCCTCATACAGATCATCCTGAGCTGGACTTTCCTCTGCAGACACGTCAGTCCATCAGTGCATCACAATCATCATCACTGAAGGTAAAACAATCCCTCTTTGTTCTCTGTTTCCAGGAGTATTCACATCCTTTACTTTAGTAGAAGTACTAATACAGTAAAAATACTTATCATACCTGGAGCAGCTTCATCTGCTTCGTCATCAAACTCATCGGACCACTCCTCCTCTTCAGTGTAAGCAGCGTCTGAGTCAGAGACAGAAACACAGTCTGGGTACTCACACTGAAGTATTCAGGTCCTTTACCACAGTAAAAGTACTGCTACCACACTGAACATCTGTGAATCAACTCTGAATCGTAGAAGATAAGAATCGTGACTTTTCTCCATCCCATAATGTACAGTGCTGTGGACTGCAGCTGCCTGGACGTCAGTGACAGACGAGCTGAGCAGCGGAGTCGACAGAAAAAAGTACATATACACAGAGAGAAGCAAGAAATAAATCATATAAAATAAAAATAAGAACAAAATACAAAAAAATAAACTCAAAATCTAAAGACAAGCAGTACAAACACACAAAGTACCACTAATACTGCAGTACAGAGGTGTGATCAATTACAGCGTAGTGTACAAAGTACATGTAAGAGTAATGATGCCAAAATAAAAATAAAACCAAAATATCATCATCCAGTGATAATACTCAGTCTGCGTCTGTGTGAATATAAAACATGATACATGATGTAATAAAACTGTGTAATGTGAACATAACGCAGTATGACGTGAAATATAAGGTGAAATACAGTAAGATGACATTTACATGATATACTACAGCAATATATAAGATATTAATATTGAAAATAAACAATAAACACAAAATACGTAACAAATATAATAAATATCATTGTGTAATGAGGAACTAACTGACGTCTACGTTCATTCTGTGTCTCACCTGCAGCTTGAACAGGTGAGCCTGCTGTCTCTGGTGGTGTGGGGGAGACAGCTGCAGCAGGTGAGTGAGACAGCACAGGTGAGGCCGGTAACACAGGTGACCCAGGTGAGGCAGGTGAGACAGGTGAGACAGGTGAGAGCGGAGGCAGGGCTGGAGCTGGACGATACTCAGGAGTTTCTCTCTCAAAGGATTTCTGAGACAGAAACGGACTCTGCAGCTTCCCTGAGGGTGAAAACATGAACGCCATGAGTCATCATGTTTCTTCTTCAGGCGCGCTCGCGCTGGACTCGTGCTGGTTACCTGGTCTGGACGCAGCCGGAGGCGGTCGGCCGTTGGCCTCGAAGCTCTGCTCCCTCTGCTTGAACACGTCTCTGGGATTAAAGGACCTCTGAGAAATCAGCAGTTTGGCCTCCTGAGAAAGACAGCGAGAGTTTAAAGGGACGTTACAGCAGGTGAGTTACGGCAGGTGAGTTACAGCAGGTGAGTTACGGCAGGTGAGTTTCAGCAGGTGAGTTACGGCAGGTGAGTTACAGCAGGTGAGTTACGGCAGGTGAGTTACGGCAGGTGAGTTACAGCAGGTGAGTTTCAGCAGGTGAGTTACGGCAGGTGAGTTACAGCAGGTGAGTTACAGCAGGTGAGTTACGGCAGGTGAGTTACAGCAGGTGAGTTTCAGCAGGTGAGTTACAGCAGGTGAGTTACGGCAGGTGAGTTACAGCAGGTGAGTTTCAGCAGGTGAGTTACAGCAGGTGAGTTTCAGCAGGTGAGTTACAGCAGGTGAGTTACAGCAGGTGAGTTACAGCAGGTGAGTTTCAGCAGGTGAGTTACAGCAGGTGAGTTACAGCAGGTGAGTTTCAGCAGGTGAGTTACAGCAGGTGAGTTACGGCAGGTGAGTTACGGCAGGTGAGTTACGGCAGGTGAGTTACAGCAGGTGAGTTACAGCAGGTGAGTTTCAGCAGGTGAGTTACAGCAGGTGAGTTTCAGCAGGTGAGTCTCAGCACTTCCTGGTTCAAGATAAATAAACAATAATCAACAGCTTCTTTAATTAGACCCAACCTACAAACAGAATGAGGACGAACACGTCTGAAGGCAGCAGCTCGTCACACTTTGAGACTCCACACGTAATAAAATATGTTAAAAACTGTTAGAATGACATGATTGATCGATCGATCAATCGATTGATTCATTCATTCACGTGTCTCCAGTCTTACTCACGTTGGCTGTCTGCACCGACACAGCAGAGCTGATGCCCGTCTTCTTGTTTGTGTTTTTCTCCTGCTCCTAAACAAACACATGATGTTTATTTTAGATCCTGAAGACGAAGTCGTTCAGCTGCAGTCTGGACGTGTCTCAAACTTTATTTATGTCTGTCAAACGGTCAGTGTCACAGTCAGCCTCTCATGACACACCGTATCCCGACCAATCAGAGCTCATCATCTTTCACAACCTGTGTGATGTCACCAGGAAGGAGGAGCTACTGACCGACTTCCAGGGACATAAATGTAAACAAACATGGCGTCTGCAGCGGTGTGTGTGATGAGCGGTGAAGAAGAATCGACCTGTGTCACAGCTCCACCTCGCAGCACCATCACTCCTCCGTCACTTCAGCTTGTTTACAGGTGAAGAGGCTCTGCGCTCCTATTGGTCAGCGTCACCAACACGAGAGAGAACAAACTTCTGACCCGTTCGTCTTTCTGTCGGGACGTCGAGGCGTCCAGATCAAGATGTTCTTGTTCCTGGAAGTTGGTCCCTGCACTTCCCTCTCAGTGACATCACACAGGCTGTGACAGACGCTGTGCTGTGATTGGTTGAGGGGTCCAGTTCTTGGTTCCTGTGATCACCTTTGGAGCTCTGCAGGTTCAGTCACCTGAGCATCACGTCAGAGTAATACCTCACCCACACCTGTCTCATCGTGACTGACAGACAATGAGGAAACGTTCTGTCCTCACCAGCCGCCGCTGCGCTCTCTCTCTCTCCTCTTCTTCTCTCTGCCTCTGATACATCCTGAAACGCCATGAAACCGAAAGAACCAATCAGAGGCTCTGACTCTCAGCGTGTGAGTGTGTGTGTGTGTGTGTGTGTTTGACGTACTTCTCCAGTTCAATCTGCTGAGCTCGCTCCTTCGTCCTCCTCTCCCTCTCCTTCGCCTGCTTCTCGTCCATCTCCCTCCTCTCCTTCTCCAGCGTCTGTCTCTTCTGCTCCGCCCGTCTGCTCTCCTCCCGTCGACGAACGTCTTCATCCATCTGAGGAAGACAGCCCGAGTATTTTTACACCAAATACAGCGACAGATACTCAGGCTGTGTACCCTGATACTCAGGCTGTGTACTCTGATGCTCAGGCTGTGTACTCAGATACTCAGGCTGTGTACTCTGATACTCAGGGTGTGTACTCATATACTCAGGCTGTGTACTCTGATACTCAGGGTGTGTACTCTGATACTCAGGGTGTGTACTCTGATAGTCAGGCCGTGTACTCTGATACTCAGGCTGTGTACTCTGATACTCAGGCCGTGTACTCAGATACTCAGGCTGTGTACTCTGATACTCAGGCTGTGTACTCTGATGCTCAGCCTGTGTACTCTGATACTCAGGCTGTCTACTCTGATGCTCAGGCTGTGTACTCTGATACTCAGGCTGTGTACTCTGATACTCAGGCTGTGTACTCTGATACTCAGGGTGTGTACTCTGATAGTCAGGCCGTGTACTCTGATACTCAGGCCGTGTACTCTGATACTCAGGCCGTGTACTCTGATACTCAGACTGTGTACTCAGATACTCAGGCTGTGTACTCTGATAGTCAGACTGTGTACTCTGATACTCAGGCTGTGTACTCTGATAGTCAGACTGTGTACTCTGATACTCAGGCTGTGTACTCAGATACTCAGGGTGTGTACTCTGATAGTCAGGCTGTGTACTCTGATACTCAGGCTGTGTACTCTGATACTCAGGGTGTGTACTCTGATACTCAGGCTGTGTACTCTGATACTCAGACTGTGTACTCTGATACTCAGGCCGTGTACTCTGATACTCAGGCCGTGTACTCAGATACTCAGGCCGTGTACTCAGATACTCAGGCCGTATACTCTGATACTCAGGCCGTGTACTCAGATACTCAGGCTGTGTACTCTGATACTCAGACTGTGTACTCAGATACTCAGGCCGTGTACTCTGATACTCAGGCTGTGTACTCTGATACTCAGGCTGTGTACTCTGATACTCAGACTGTGTACTCAGATACTCAGGCCGTGTACTCTGATACTCAGGCTGTGTACTCTGATACTCAGGCCGTGTACTCAGATACTCAGGCCGTGTACTCTGATAGTCAGACTGTGTACTCTGATACTCAGGCCGTGTACTCTGATACTCAGGCTGTGTACTCAGATACTCAGGCTGTGTACTCTGATACTCAGGCTGTGTACTCTGATACTCAGGGTGTGTACTCTGATACTCAGGCTGTGTACTCTGATAGTCAGGCCGTGTACTCTGATACTCAGGCTGTGTACTCTGATACTCAGGGTGTGTACTCTGATAGTCAGGCCGTGTACTCTGATACTCAGGCTGTGTACTCTGATAGTCAGGCCGTGTACTCTGATACTCAGGCTGTGCACTCTGATACTCAGGGTGTGTACTCTGATACTCAGACTGTGTACTCTGATACTCAGGCTGTGTACTCTGATACTCAGGGTGTGTACTCTGATACTCAGACTGTGTACTCTGATACTCAGGCTGTGTACTCTGATACTCAGGGTTTGTACTCTGATACTCAGGCTGTGTACTCTGATAGTCAGACTGTGTACTCAGATACTCAGGCTGTGTACTCTGATACTCAGGCTGTGTACTCAGATACTCAGGCTGTGTACTCTGATACTCAGGCTGTGTACTCAGATACTCGGGGTGAACATGAGGACAAACCTGTGCTTGGACCCAGAACTCGTCCTTCTTGGTGAGCTGGATTTCCTCCATGGCGTTGGTTTTCTGATACACAGAGCCCTGTCACACCAGAGAGGAAGCGGTCAGAGAGTGATTTGTGGTCACACACACTCTTCAGCGTCGTGCTGGTGTGTGTGTCCTCTCACCACGGGGCCTCTGGGAGCGTCTCTGTATTCTGTTTGTTTGTGAAAGTTGAAGTTGGCCCCGGACGCTTTGGCCACTTTGTCCAGGATGACGTCCGGTTCCACGTCGTCCTCTCCCCGGGCGTTGATGGTCACATGGGCTCCCTGCGATCACACACATGTCAGAGCCAATCAGGGCGTCCCACACATCAGCCCCAGCCGGACTTCACTGCTGATCTGATACTGTTAGCATGCTAACAGGCTAAACATGGCAAACACATACCTGCTGAACATCAGCATGTTAGCATTGTCACTGTTAGCATGTTAGCATGTTGGTGTTAGCATTTAGCTCAAAGAGTAGCTGCCTCACAGACCTGCTGACTACAGTTGGAATAAGAAATGATGAAGATGAAGATGAAGATGTGAGCTGAACACACTCACCTTCAGGAAGCTGCCCATGGAGCTCACGTGGTTTGCACACAAGCCTTTTCGAGAGTCCTTCACACCTTCACCTGTCTGTGTGTGTGTGTGTGTGTGTGTGTGTGTGTGTGTGTGTGTGTGTGTGTGTGTGTGTACACATGAACACACACAGGAAAGACAAACATACAAATAAATAAAGATGTCCTGAGAAAAGTTCAGAGGTTAAAGTGTCACCACAATCATAGAAGTACAAACGTGTGTGTGTGTGTGTGTGTGTGTGTGTGTGTGTGTGTGTGTGTGTGTGTCTCACCCAGTTTATGAGGACATATTTGGGCAGACCAGAGTTGGGGTCCTGGACCCGACAGAAAGCGTACATCACCTTTCCACTGTTCAGATCCTCCACCATCTCCTCTAACCCACCATCTACACACACACACACACACACACACACACACACACACACACACACACAAGTCAGGTGAGTCCTGATGATTGTGATCTTGCCTTCATTCACAACAAAGTCAGAAACTTTTGTTAACTTGTATGTTTCTAATCAGGTTCTTTCACACTGAAATCAAGGTTAAATTCACAGATTATCTGACGACCCCTCACATTCATCTACCGACCCTTTAGAGGGGCCCGGCCCCTGGTTTGGGCCCCGCTGGACTAACCTAACAGTACATGAAGCATTTAAAGCAGCTCCACCTGCAGCAGCTCCAGCAGTAACATGCTGCTCTGACACTGAAGCTTCAGTGAGAACAAACAGAATCAGACACAGGAGACGTTTTACTGCGCAGTGTTTGTGTACTTTTACTGCTGATACTACAGTAGTAGTAGTAGATCTTACCTCCTTTTCCTGCCAGACGGATGTCATTACTGTTGCCTTCATAAGTGAACAGCACCCTGAAGACACACAGGTTACAAAGCAGAGTGTTGTTAGTGCATCGTGCTGGAGGGCTGCGCCTCTTTTAACAGACGATCGCAGGACGTTTCAGGAAGTCAAATTTGTCTCAGAGACAGTCACGAAGAGACAGCTCACCAGTTTGTGTCCGACTTGCCGTCCACCACTTCTTTATAAGCGGCCATGAGCGCAGGACCGTTCTTACTCAGATTCACGGCCATTTTGCTCCAGTTTCTTCATCCACAGTTCAGAGAGTCAGAGAGTCAGAGATCTGCTGCTGACAGCCGTCACAGAGCTCAGCAGAGGGCAGGAGGTGATCCTGCAGCTCAAACTCCACTCGACCACAGCAGAACGACTCTGAGCAGCTCCGCTGTGTCGAACCAGTCTGGGGAGAAGAAGAAAACCTGATGAGCCACATTCTTACACACCTGTGAACCTGTGACTGACACTCATTCATCCATTAGCATGAGCGCATGAACGTGTCTGAATGACGAGATGAACATTTACTCACGATAGTATAGTCCTCTACACTGAGCTGACAGAGCGGAGCAACAGTAAGGACAACAAGAGTGTGTGTGAGTGTGTGTGTGAGTGTGAGTGTGTGTCTGTGTGTGTGTGTGTGTGTGTGTGTGTGTGTGTGAGTGTGTGAGTGTGAGTGTGTGTCTGTGTGTGTGTGTGTGTGTGTGTGTCTGTGTGTCTGTGTGCATGTGTGTGTGTGTGCGTGCTTGTGTGTGTGTGTGTGTGTGCGTGTGTGTGACCTGGATGCCAGAAACAGGGTGTGATTTATTTGTGATTATGACACAGAGGAGGAACGAGTGCAGCATCAGGACAAAAGAATTCTTCAAACAGAGTTTTTGTATTTACGCTTCCAGTCCTTATGCTAAGCTAAGCTAACGACTCTGGCTTTGTTTAACTCACCTGAAACACTTTTCAAATTAAAAAAGGATCAAAGTCAGTCTGAACTGCAGATTTTGTCTTTTTTTATTGCACACATTCTTCATTACCCATAATGCACCTGCAGTAGAGCTGACCAGCAGCTGTACACCTCTGGTCAGTTCGCTTCTTTCTGACTCCACATCAGCAGATTTGTCTCAGTCTTCGACACTGACTCGAGTGACATCAGTGGAGGACGCTGATCTGACGTCACACAGCTCCCTCTGAGGCGATGAAGACTTTTATCTTTGTATCACATGTGCAGTGAAACATCTGGAAAGTGAATTTGGTGTTCACCTGATCTTCAACATCATGACTTGTTCTGAGGGGAGAAGAAGACGTTTCAGAGGTGAAAATATTCTTTAATTCATGTTCAGGGTTTAGCGTCTCCAGTGGACAAGCTGTTTATGAACATGAGCTTTAATGTTTCCACACACCTGTGGTACAGGTACCTCACCACTAGAGGGAGTGTCAACATAAGACATATTAAATACTGCAAGCAGCAGGGACAACAAGGACAAACAGAGGAAGTAGAGCTTTGATTGAAGCTGAAGTGTCTCGGTGTCTCTCTGGACCTCACAGAGAGACAGAAGCCATCGGCTGATCCTGGACATCAGGATGTGTGTGTGTGTGTGTGTGTGTGTGTGTGTGTGTGTGTGTGTGTGACTCATGTCCAGCTCACACAGTCTGATGCCACACCATCATTCCTTGTTTAACAGTGAAGACTACAACTCCCATGATCCCACGCTGCGTCCACACAGAACCAAACTCAGCAAACTCTTTTCATTCTGTTGTTTTCTGGCTGGCAGCAGAAGTCCCATCCTAAGAGAAGAAGAAACAGTAAAATCAACACACACACACACACACACACACACACACACACACACCCTCCCCTCAGTGTGTGAGGCGGGCTGATGATCCTGTTAGTAATGAATGGGTGATTGATGGACTGAAGCTCAAGAGCAAATTGCCCCCTGGGGCTAAGCTCCCTCCCCCGCCTGTCCTCCTCCCCCCTCCGCCTCCTCCCCTGCCTCAGTTTGCCCCCCCACCTCCTTTCTTATCTGCTCTGGCTGTCACAGGTAACATTAACATTCCCCTTCACACCTCTGCTCCTCCTCAGCTGCAGGAGGAGCTGATAGAGGAGTGTGTGTGTGTGTGTGTGTGTGTGTGTGTGTGTGTGTGTGTGTGTGTGTGTGTCTGTTTGTTCATGCCCACCTCACGCACTGATTGGCAGACAAGGTTTGAGCTGACATATTTACCTGAAAAGGCTGTGAAATAAAACAAACCTTCATCCTGAAACGTTTGATTTCTAAAGGAAAAACATTTAATGTGAAAAAGAGGAAGAAGCACTGAATCAGAGTTTATTTACTGAAACCGCAATCTTTCTTCATCTTTCACCTCACAGAATCTAAAAACTCAGATTTCTGATCCTGAAGAGCTCCAGAGCTGGACGAGTCCAGCGGCCTCTCCGTCACACGTGATTGGACGGTGCTGTGGAGGTGGTGGAGCTCCAGGTGCAGACGCAGAGCAGCTGTCTCCTCCAGCTGCCGATGAGCTCAGCCCTCAAGCATTTCACCAACATGTGAACCGCAGTGACACAAAGCCAGAGGCTCCATCACCACTGAGCCAGAGTCCTGAAGAGCAGCATCACCCACATCCTCTGTTTCAGTGGAAGTACAAATACTACGACGGGAAAATACTCCATCACAGCCAGACTTAAAGTACTGCATCGTGTGTATTAAGGCCATATCAGCTTTGTCAGTGTCAAATACATACAACGATGCAGTATTCCCCTCTGGAATGTGGAATATGTGCAGTAGTGGAGTAGAAGTACTCGGTGGTTGGAGGTGAGCAGCTCTCAGCCTGGGAGGCGTGTGTGTTTACGCAGTGAGAGTTTGGCTTTAACAGAGACTCATTTCCTCTGTGTCTGTGCTGTGATGAGCTTTAGGCTGTAAACACACACACACACACACACACACACGCACACACACACACACACACACACACACACTCTGCCAGCAGCTGCAGTAATTGAAGTCACATTATTGACGACCGTCGCTTTGATGAGTTAATGTTTCTGTGGTGAAGCTGTTATAAAAAAGACGTCATATGTTTTAGAAGAAGTCAAAGCACAGACTTTTATTTTGAAGGATACAGGTTGGCACTTCTGCCATTTCCTGTGTTTTTTAAGCGTTTCTTCTTCTTTTTAATCTGCGCTCATTCGCTGGGTTTCACACTGAGGCCACACAGCTTTCTAAACTGGGACTTTATCACATGAACTGTTACAAACATTTATTTTTACTGGCTTTACTTCCTCTTTGTCTCCGCGGGAAAGTACTCGTCTTTTGGTTGTAAATGTGAAGAAAAGTTCCTGAAAACTCACAGAACATTATGCTTTAGAGGAGCAGCTTTGTTTGTTCTCATGCAGAAATCTGCTATCGAGGACACGTGTGTTGAAGCTCGTCATGCTAACGCTGCGTTCAGGCTGCGAGTCCCCCCCATGTGGCTCTGCAGGGGAAACGAGTCCCCCCCATGTGGCCCCGCAGGGGAAACGAGTCCCCCCCATGTGGCCCCGCAGGGGAAGCGAGTCCCCCCCATGTGGCCCCGCAGCCTGAAGCTAAACGTCGTCATTCCTTCAGTGTCCCTGCTGACATTTGTCCTCTGACATGTTTCCAACACACAGGTGACATTTAGGCTGAGCTGACGGAGCGTTGAGTTGCTCCTGCTGAGGAGAAGTCATGTGACGTGTGTGCAGCTCACCTTGCAGGTAAGTCCAAACAGGTGAGAGCGCGACCAGCACGGCTGCTCTGAACTGGTCTGAACTTTCATTTCTTTTTCATGAGCGCAGATGAGAATTAGCACAGAAAAAGAAAACTTAAATGACGCATGTTTCGTCCACAGCCGTGACGTGTGACGAGCTGGACGCGTGATGAACAGCAGGTGTGTTTGTGGACATTGGTGGACATTTGTGGACATTGTTCAAAGTCAGATTAAAGGTCTGAAGTCAGCGACACAGACAGAAGTGAAATTTGTTACTATTGTTTTCAGACTTCAAATGTCAAATCTTTGACCTTTGTCGAGCCCGTCTCACTTCTCTTTTTGCTATTTTAATTGAAACTTCCCAAATTCAGCGTTCTGAATCATCCGAGTCTGAACCCTGACCCCTCACATCCTCCCGGAGAGGACGTCCCTGAGGACAGTTCACCTGTTCAGGTCCTCACTCTGCAACCAATCAGCACGAGGGCGAGTTCGCTCTGAGCACATTCCATCTGCTGTGTCAGCATTTACTCATCACTGCCTTCAGGAAAGACAAAGAAACACACACACACACACACACACACACACACACACACACACACACACGCACACATGCACACACACACACACACACACACACACACACACACACCCCGCCTGGCCCCCCTGTGGAGACTGGCCTGGTGGAAATTAGGCTCATTACCTTGTAAAGCTCCTTCTTTGTCTCTCTGTTTGTCTTCTGTCTTTTCTTTGTCTCAGTCATGTCTTCTGGAAAGCGTCCTCACACCGTGCAGCAGATAAAATCTAAAGAAAGATAAATAAATCATAGAATCACTGCAGGAAGGCGTGATTTCAGCTTCAGCTCAGTGATCTTGGTTAACGGCTGGAAAACTAACGGTGACTTGAAGAAGGAGACAGGACGTGTTGACTTCATAACACCTAACGAGTGTCCTAAGGAGACACCTGACAGGTGTCCTGAGGAGACACAGTGGAATATGAAGTTAAATGATTGTAACTCCCAGCGATCCTGCGTGTCCACAGTGGGTCCAGCTTCAGTGTCGGCTGTAGGAGACGTCGGCCGCTGGAAGCGTCCCCCCCCCTTTACTTTCTCCTTCGTCAGGTTGATGGAGTGGGCCTCATATTCATCCTTCCGCTCGTACCGTCTTCGAGTTTCCTCCATGAAACACACAAAGCGCACACTTGACTTCCTTGGAAACAAAAGAGGGATTTCCTCCAGCCGAAGGGCCCTCCAACCTCAACACACACCCAGCGCTCACACACTCTTAATCCTGCACTGCAAACACTGCGGTGGAGGTCAGCTACACCTCCTGCAGGAGGAGGCAGATTTGGAGGTTATGACTGAACAGAGGTATGCAGAGACCCCCCCCCCCCAGCCTCTTCCCTCTCCCCCAGCTACTGCACAGAGGATCTTCACCTTCTGGCCCTCAGCCAAAGACTGAAGACCCTCTCTGTAATCCCCCCCCCCCCCCCGCTGATGCACACAGCTGCTGGTGTGTGTGTGAGCGTGTGTGTGAGCGTGTGTGTGCGCGCGGTGCTAGCTAACAATGGCCGCCTCAGAGTGCAGCCACAGTTTGTGTTTTCCTCCAGCAGAGCGCTCATATCTCCGCTCGGAGCGTGATGGATTTCTTGGCTCGTCTCAAACTGGAAACGTTTCAGCTCAGCTCAGCCCAGAAGTCAGCTGTGAACACTTGCAGGTTTCAGGTCCGTAACCCCCTTTCCTGCTCGTAATGGTGGAAATGAAACTGGAGACTTGGGCGTATTCTTGACTCCAGATGTAGTCGCTCTCCCTCCCTCACTTTTTGCTGACTGGAGCACAAACACATTTTTGAGAAAGCCCAAAGCTGGATTGAACCGTTAGTCTGCAGGTGAAGTTAAAGGTGGACTCCACACGTGCAGCTGAACCACTGACTCTTCAGTTCAGGTGTTCATGTCTGTGTGTTCGTGGAATATTTAGATGTAAAAAGCCTAAAAGCTGCAGATGTGTGGATGTTAGCGGTGGTGAGAGTCTCTGCTCTCGGGAACAGTGTCCATACTGTCCTTTAAGTCCAGAGGAGATCCCTCCTGTCAGCCGCTCCTCTGAGTTACTCCTCAGCGTGTGCGTTCAGTGTGATGCGTGCAGGCGTGCAGGCGTGTTGATGGACGTGACACATGTGTTCCTTCCTGGCTCTTACAGCTGCTCATGGCTTTGACCCCCAGCTGACCTCTCATTGTTTCTGCAGCAGAAACACAAAAACTACACGTGAGGCTGATTCTGACTGATCGCTGTGGACGAGCACTTCACCGTCCTGTACTGTGAGTCGTGTTAAATGTACACATTTTATTATTTTATTTACTTTCATCTGTACGACTGACCGAGGGCCCTGGGGCCAGAGACACAAAGTGAGCACAAAGAGACACAAAACAACCACAAAGAGACCTTAAATGACCACTAAAACACACAAAATGAGCCAAAGAGACATTTAAAAGGCTGAGGCAATGACTTCTTGTGTTACAAGTGTTTGGAAATTATATGTTTATTGTGTATTAGACGTGTTAATCTTCATTAATTTCATGCACAGAAATCTGAACTGAAATAAAAACAAAATTGTGAATTATATTCTTAAGTTTATGAATTATTCAAACAGCTCCACAGCAAACAGCTACACCATTAAAAAAGTGCTAACATGTTAATGCATCAACATGAATAATCTCTAATAGAATATACATTCAGTGGCCAGTTTATTAGGTACACTTTTACCATGCAAACAAGCTCAGTCATAATTTCTACTTTTAGGAGATAAAAATGAGACGTATTAATGTGACTTTATGTTGATGCCTGCAGTTTGCAGGGATGTTGAACTGGACTGCATGTCCCCAGAGGTGTCTCTATGTTTTGTCCACCTCATGAATATGAGGGGTTACCTGAGAAACACCTGAGTGACATCACCTCAGTGTTAAGCACACACTCAGTAATGAGTTTCTCTTCTTATCCCTCACTGCGATGTTTGAGCTTCACCTTCATCTTCTCCAGGAGGAAAGTCCCTCTGCTTCACCTTCAATCTCAGTTTAACACCTGCAGGACATCACGAGTAGTTTGCAGCCAATCAGGGTGCAGTATGAATCTTACCTGGAGACATGAAGCCTCCAGGTCCAAACAGTGACTCCACAGCTCAGGGTTTTTAAATGAGGGAGAAAGTCTCTGAGTCATCTGAAGAAGTTTAAACAAGTTTATTAACTTTTTTGTGGGGGAAAAAAAACAAATCAGACAAAAAAAATCTTATTATTTACCATAGTAGTATTTTTTTACTTTTCTGGGGGGGACATTAAAGTAGATTTTGCAGATACTTCTGCAGCTGTACTTCAGTCAGATTCAGAGTACAGGACTTTTACTGGATTCTAATACTTCACAGAGTTACTAAGGACACAGACGTGAGGACACATGCAGAGCGTGGAGCCTTCGGACTGGATCTTTGGGGTCATGAGGTCACAAAAGTGTCCAACTTCTCCTTTAAGGTCTAAAAGTGTCCTTTCTGTCCACCTAAACTCCTCCTCCTCCTCCTCCTCCTCTGTGCCTCCTCTGCAAACAGATGGGATCAACCTGTTGTGCCTGGTCCAGGATCAGTTCAGCTCAGTGCCGTCGCGCTCCGCAGTCGCGGGGGCGCGCTGGCTGAACTGATCCGGGGTCTGCGGAGATGGCCGTCCTCCCCCTCCGCTGTATTCCGACGGCCCCGCAGTCTTTTCCTTCCACTCCACTTCAGAAACAGCAGCCAGGCCGACATTTTCCCACGCCTCCACACCGCAAGCCACCTCAAAACGCCTTGAATCAGCAAAGACTGTAAAATGCGGAAACGGGCTCTTGGAAACGCCATTAGAGGGAAATATGCGTGTTTCAAGCTGGACTGAAGATGCAGGAGTTAATTCAACAGGGGCCTCGACTTTTTCCTCCGGAGTGAGAGCGCAGAAAGGGACGTAAACTTTTCAGTGGGTGCGAACGGACCGCGCTCGGTTTTATAATGTCAGCCGCACTGAGTCGGTTATGAGCGGGTTTTCTGGTCGTTTTTGAGCCGTTTGGAGCATTTCCTGTCAATGCACTGCTTCTTATGGACTCTTTATTCGGTGGAAACGACCTCAAGGAGGATTTCCACACCTCAGGAGTTCGACGCCAGAAACTGACGCGTCCGTGAACGCCGCAGGTAGCTAGCTAGCGTGTTAGCTAGTTTTTAAGCTAGTTTTTGGTGTTTTTTTTACGTACAAACAGACAAAACAAACGCTCAACTCAACGTGAACGCGGGCTGCGATGCGATCAGCACACAGTTAGTGTTGACTGAGTGTTTTCTTGAAGGTTTTTCAAGTCTTTTATGTTGTTTTTACAAACTGTAAGTTAGCCCTCAACTCGGTCTAACTCAGCCTTTAACGTTAGCTGTTGCAGCTAACGGCCAAACATGCCGCAGCTAAACGGGGGGGACGGAGACGACTTGGGAGCAAACGATGAACTGATTGCTTTTAAAGACGAGGGGGAGCAGGAGGAGAAGAGGAACGTGTCTGCTGAACGGGACCTGGACGATGTCAAGTCCTCTCTGGTCAACGAGTCCGAGACCAACAGCAGCTCGGACTCGGAGGTGAGTGAACGGGACCCGGGATGTGGATCCACTTGTGGTTTGGTGGATCCGCTCTGCTGGGTTGTGTCTCTCCGCGGAGCCCGTCCTGCTTTGTTTACCTGTCTGTCTGTCTGTGTGTTTGTGTGCAGGCAGACAGACGCCCCAAGACCAATCCGGATCAGGAGAGCAGGGCCAGGCACAGTCAGCTGTTTGAGGAAGGTAACGAGTCCTCATCGTGTCTGAAGCCTTGACTGTCTCAGAGCCAGCACAGGGAGTTAAAGGTGCTCTGAGACTCAGTGTTAAGGTGGATTTATGCTTGAGTCGTGCAGGTTTTGACGTGTGTTCCAGCTTCACTCATTCATATCAGGATCTGTGGAGTTATTTTCCACTTTGTTTGCTTCTTTTGTGCTCATGTCCTCAGAGCTTCGCCGCGTCCACTTAACTTCTGTTTCTCATTGTCTCACTGCTGCAGAGGACTCCTCTTTCTCTGCTGGTTGCCGTCTTCCATTCACTGTGAGATGAAGTCACTGTTTGCTCACATCTCATTAGCTTCTGGAAGCTGCTCCTCCTGAGCTCCACGTCACGATCACGGCGCCCTTTAATCTAGTTGTCGCCCGGACGCAGAGCACACGCTCTTATCTCCATCACACATCTGCTCAGATTAAACCACACCAACTGGCTCGATGGGCATCTTCATGTGAATGCCGTGTCCCACCATCGCTGTAGAACTGGTTCCACTGGTCTCACACATTATTTACCCTCGTGGTGTGAGGAACGTTTCCTCAATCGTGGCCCTTGAACATGAATGAATCAGTTGACAGGTCATCAGGTGGACACGCTCTCACGCACCAAACAAAGCTCACCCCCCGCCTTCCCCGTCAGTTTGTAGCGCAGGTTCATGTCTCATGTTTTAGTCTCAGCTCGTTGAAATCAGTCTGATGAGCAGACGATCAGCTGTTTGCACAAACTGAAAAAGATGTTAAACTTGTTTCAGCGCTGAGGAGGCGTCAGGATGGAGGCCTCTTCCAGCCCTCTCCGTACGTTGGATATCCCTTCTTCATGATCCCAGACCTCGGGAACCTCTGCGGTCCCTACCTCACCAACGGAGCCCTCACGCCGAGCGCCAGGACGGTAAGACCACACACACGCACACACACGCTCGCACAGAGGTTACTGGGACCAGCAGCAGGGTGTTGGGGGGGGGGGGGGGGGCAGTTGGTCTGGTTGCACCCAGGTTTGCTGCTCCTGTGGTTTCCTCTGTCTTTATTTATCACTGTTTAACGCACCGCCCGCTGAGGACACCCAGTGACTCAAATGGAGCACACACATCCAGGCGGTGCGTGTTGTTAACGATGCTTCATCAGTTCATCACTTTTCTGCCTCGTTGGCAGCGCGAGAGACGGGCAGTGTGAGGAAGACGAGCAGGTTAACGAGCTTTAAAGTTCCTCAGTGCTGATAATGCAGAGAAATGCAACAATACATAAAAAATGTAAAACAGAGGAAAGACCAGTTGGTGTCGGACTGATGGACAGTCTTCTTTCTCAGGGCTGAACAGTTCGATCAGCATATTTCACCGTTTTCTGACTTTTTGTGGACCAAACGAACAATCCAGCAGTCAGACCAAGAACAGACTCGGTGGATAATAAACATCCAGCTGTCTGCTGTTGGCTGGTGAAGTTTATGAGACGCTGACGTCATGCAGATTAACTCGTTCTCAGGCGTAACTTAAACCCGGACTCGCCCAGAACACATGCAACAGGTTCTAGCTGCTTCGCTTTGTGGCCATATTGTTTTGCAAATGGAGACCTGGATCCCACTGACTCACCGTTGTCCTGAAAGCTCCTTCTGTGTACTTGCATTTGATTTGGTGTGTGTGTGTGTGTGTGTGCGTGTGTGTGCGCACGCATGCGCGCGTGTGCGCTGCCTGCAGCGTGTTGTGATAAGGAGGTTTGTGATGGCGCGGGGCTCGACAGGCCTGGACACAGTCTGCCTGCAGTAGGAATGAGCTCTCATCACGGCTGCTGCAGATTAGCTGCTGCTGCATGCCACCATTGACAGTTTGTTGCCCAATTCTGTCGTCCTGAAGCTTTATGAAGCTCAGCCTGGATTAAAGGGATGCTGGGTAATGGTTTAGTACAGTAGAGCTCATGGCCACTAATCTAAAAATTGCCTCGTTGGCACAGTGAGGAATTTTAAGCCAAATATTATCTCAGAGGACAGTTTGGAAGACACGACCTCAAACACGAGGCTGACGGGACGTAACGTGAAAACAGCAGTAAAAACATGTATGACACCAGTGTGTGTGTGTGTGTGTGTGTGTGTGTGTGTGTGTGTGTGTGTGTGTGTGTGTGTGTGTGTGTGTGTGTGTGTGTGTGTGTGTGTGTGTGTGTGTGTGTGTGTGTGTGTGTGTGTGTGTGTGTGTGTGTGTGTGTGTGTGTGTGTGTGTGTGTTTCCAGCACTTCGAGGCTCTAAATGTTCCACTTCTGGCTCTCCAGCCTCCTGTTTGAGAGTGACACAGATTTGTGAACTCCTCTCCGTCTCGGCGTGTTTTGAAAGTCTTTCCTGTGTGGATTTAGCGCAGACACACATGCAGGCTAAACACACACACACACACACACACACACACACAGCCACCCACACAAACACCTGCATTCCTCAGCTTTGTAATGCCCTCCCCCGTGTCAGTGGCCCATTGTTGTGTTAGCTGAGTCTGAATGGTCCTAATGTGTGGCTCTACAGGGGGATCGTTACACCTCATTATACCTTACCCCCCCCCCCCCCCCCCCCCCCCCCCCACACACACACACACACACACGTCCTCTGTGACTGACTGATTGTGCGCTGCCTTTAGACAACACAGTCGTCCGTCCTCCTTCTCTCTCTGGTCCTCCTTCACATTTCTCTGCACAATGGAGACCTTGTGTTCTCCTCAGCCTCCTCAGTCAGAGCGAGAGGTGTGTGTATGGGAGGAGGAGGAGGAGGAGGAGGAGGAGGAGGAGGAGGAGGAGGAGGAGGAGGAGGAGGAGGAGGAGATGCGCCTGCCAGTCTGAAGGCGAGCGAAGGTAAACAAGCTATCGTTAGCTGGACGCTACCTGAGCCATAATACAGGCTGTTTACTGTCCTCACGGAGGCAGACAGGAAGCAGGAGCCAGCATGTCGACGACCTGTCTGCTGACTGCGTCCTCCTCTCCAAACCTCCCCCACCTCCTTCCAGGCTGCTCCTCGCCTCTGTCTCTGCCGTGGACTCTGCGTGACGTTTGTCTTCCTTTGAAAAACACGAAGACAAACGCACATTCATTAACACACACGTTAATTCTCTCGTGCTCGTTTAGTCCCAACTTGTCAGATATCACCACCATTCATCCTCCCGTCCCGCCCCATGCAGGCCGTGATTGGTCCGTTTGGGAACAGTGACATTGACGAACTTTGACTTGGACTTGATGTAAATATCTGTCATGTTACCGAATAGCCACGTGTGACTTTATACCACAGAGCGTCGACGAATGAGAGCGGCCGGCTCAGAGGTTACACACACACACACACACACAAACACACACACACACACACACACACACACACACACACACACACACACACACACCTTCAGAGCAGCGTCACACCTGAGCAGCAGTGAACAGTAGAAGGACTGAGGAGAGATAAGCTACCTGCAGGTTTATACTCACTCTGTGGAAGAGGTCGATGTTGACAGAGCTGGCCATCTGTGTTAGTGTGTGTGTGTGTGTGTGTGTGTGTGTGTGTGTGTGTTTGGTTAAAGTTGGTCTCTCTCTGCAGACTGAACAATCCCACAATTCCTCTGTTTACTCCACATTGTCTCCAGAGTCTTAAAATACCAAGAGGATGACCTGTCTGACACAACAGCCTCACACAGACACACTGCTGTACGCATGCAAACATAAACATGCACGCACACACACACACACACACACACACACACACACACACACACACACACACGCGCCGCACAGGTCTGCTTTCAGTCCATCAAACATGTTTGTGTGTCAGCAGGACGTCTGTGAAAGCGTCTGTTTTGGTCGTGGAGCTGCAGGAAGTGATGAACTGTGAGTGAAGACGTTCAGAGTCTCTTCTCTCAATAAAAGTCCAAACAAAGTCAGACAGACAGTGTGGAGACCTGTGTGGACGGCCGTCCATCAGTCTGATAGTCCAGAATCATCTGGGATGAAAGGGACGCTCTGTTTTTAACTCCTCGTTCTGTCCAGTGAAAACAGGTTCAGTCAACGCGATGATCCACTAACAGCTGATGTCTGTCCTCAGTGAAGACGTGGACGTTAGGTCCCACGTGGACTCCCATTTGTTTCATTTGATCAGGAGACGTTATTAATGAAGAACAGGATCAACAAGCTTTATGTCCTCATTATGTTAATGAGACGTTTTCATAACCACTGGTTCCCTGACGATTAAACTGAAGTCTAAACTTAAACTGGCTCATTAGTCTAAAAGCAGCCGTCGCCGCTTTAAACAGACCTGAAGGCTGCTCAGCTCTGCTCATCAGCGTCCTGGGGACATACTGGTCAAACGTGTCTCTGTTTATGGACCGTTTATGAAGCTGGTCCAGAGTTGAGGGTCTGCTAGAAGACAGACGGACCTGAGCTGGATGAGAAGTCAGATACAAGCTGCTGGCGCTGGGGCCTGTTTAATACCTGGTTTCACACTGATCGTTGTCTCTTCAGTTCCCCCAAAACGTGTTTTTAGGAAGGCAGATAGTAAACAAACAGATGTTTACTTTGATTCTAGGAGGCTTTATTCAGGTGGTATCAGAGTAGACCTTCTGTCCTTCTTACTGCCTTCAGCTCTTCATTCAGCTGAGAGACGTTTTGATGTGATGATTGGACTTTCAGGGAGTAACTGATTCGTTTTAAAGTCGACCAAACCTCCGAGCTTTGTCTTTGATGAGCTGTATGAGTTTGGAAACAGAAGCTGTGGATCAGTTTAGGTCTGAATCTGAGTCTGGATCAGTTCCACTGGATGATCCACTATGATCCACTGGATTAATGAGCAGACCTGGACTCAGAGGGGACGAGGACCCGGACTCAGAAGGGACGAAGACCTGGACTGTCCAGAAACCTGCTTCTGACTTCAAGGACTCTAAAGAACATTTTCATGATGTTCTGTGTCGACTCGATCTTCAGCTCTTTGTCTTCAGTGTGTGTGTGTGTGTGTGTGTGTGTGTGTGTGTGTGTGTGTGTGTGTGTGTGTGTGTGTGTGTGTGTGTGTGTGTGTGTGTGTGTGTGTGTGTGTGTGTGTGTGTGTGTGTGTGTGTGTGTGTGTGTGTGTGTGTGTGGGGCAGTAAACAGCAGTCAGCCTAATAACCCTCCCCTCCAGGCACTGTGTGTGTGTGTGTGTGTGTGTGTGTGTGTGTGTGTGTGCGTGCGTGTGTGCGTGCATTGATTTTCCTGGTATTTCCAACAGCTGGATCCAGTTAGTGCTCTCAGCCTGAGCTTCCTCGGGCCTCTGGATGGGGGACGCTGCTCTGTGGACGTGCTGTGTGTTTGTCTGCAGAGAAGGAGACATGAGACGAGGGGGAGTGAGGACGTTGTTGGACAGTGGGGAGGTTTGGTTCTGTTTGAGGGTCCAGACCTGGTTTTAAGGGTAGGGTTGGGTCCAGGTTTAGGTCGGGCTTTGTGTCCGTGGGTGTGAGCAGCAGTTCTGGGGTCATGTGCAGATGAAGCGTGATGAGCTGCAGAGTCTGAGGGAGACGAGCTGCATGTGGTTTCCTTTAACGTGACTCAGCCGCCGGTGGGTTTATGTGTCTTAAGGGTCTCCTGTGGACCTTCTGACCACTGAGGATCAGAGTCTTCATGATGGGTGGTGTCACATCCCAGTGAGCTGCAGGCGGTGGTCATGCACAAAGTGCAGCTTCAGTCTTCTGAGGAGCATCAGACGATTGACACGGCGTGTTTCTGTGAGAGACGGCGAGCTGTGACTCTGAGTCACGTGCAGCTTCCAGCACTAACCTGATTTCTTAAGCGTTGTGTGGAGAAACCTGTTTGTTGTAATCAGGTTTTAGAGAATCAGACAAACCTGATTTCCATTTGGAGAAAGCAGATTTGTGTTCCTGGTGAAGCAGCATTGGCTGTGCACTCAGACAGGGGAGGTGTCACTGCGACAGGAAGCCTCACTGAAACACCATCAATGAATCCTTCTTACATCGCGGAAGCAGCTTTTTGTGTCATGAACACAGTTCACATCAGTCGTTCTTGCAGAATCCGGTCAGACGGCAGGAACCAGATCACTGAGCTGCTCCAAGTGTACGCTCAGAGTCCATCTGTCTGTCCAGAAGACGACAGTCTCCGTCCTCCACGTCAAAACCAGACAAACTGGTGTTGTCCTGTCTCCTGTGGAACCTGATCTGAGGGACTTCCTGAGGTCACGTCAGCAGACCGGTTATCAGATGGAGTGAGAGCTGCACGCCGCCGTCGCACCTGGACGCTTCTGTCCAATGAGCAGAGACGCTGTGTCAGGATGGACGTCATCATCATCATCATCATCATCAGCGCCGTGGCCTGGTAGTCAGGAGGAGCCTCTGTCCTCCTCTCGCTCCCCTTCCTCAGGGTCAAAGGTCACAGTTGGAGTCTGTTGACGTCACTCACAGTTGAATGAGCACCAAAGGCCTCTTCTTCTCTGAGGGGCTCAGTGTGAGTGTGGTCGGGGGGGCTGGGGGCTCGGGGGTCTCCCTGTTTCAGACGGCTCGGCTAACAGTGGGGCGCCTGTCATTCGGGGGCTGGTGGCGTGTTTATGTGTGGAGAATGGGGGGGCAGGGTGAAGGCAAACTTTCTGGATTGTTCTTTGTCTAACTCAAGACACGCGCACACACACACACACACACACAAATTGAGCAAAACACTCAAACTTAATGTGTTTGTTATGATTTCTGTTTGACCTTCAGAGTGTGTGTGTGTGTGTGTGTGTGTGTGTGTGTGTGTGTGTGTGTGTGTGTGTGTGTGTGTGTGTGTGTGTGTGTGTGTGTGTGTGTGTGTGTGTGTGTGTGTGGTTCTGTTGGCAGGATCTGGGTACCTATGAAGTGGATTTCAGTTGTGTTCATTGGTTCCTAAACATGTTCGCTCTGTTCTTATTGCCTGTCTGCGCAGACGTGTCTGCTGGCGCCTCACACAGCGGTGCGCTGTGATTGGCTGAGGGGCTGGTGGTTGAGCGAGCGTCAGCGACTGGAGGACTCACAGAAGGGTTAATCTAAATCAAACAGGAGTTTGTCTGCAGGCGAAAGTGCAAGAAGTGCTGCACAAAGTGTGACCTGACATAACGAACATGAAGATTTGAGCTTTTTTTAATATGTTGAACCAGAATCAATGAGCAGAATCACAATCCATTAAATTGGAACAATCAAAGCTGTGACACACAGAACGGAAACATGTGGGAGATGAACGCCGTTGAAGCGTCATCTGTCCTGTTATCAAAGCTCGTCTGCGCCTGCACATCCTGATCTGGAAATGAGGTCCTGTTTGAAGACAGTTCAGCTCTGCAGCTGAAGACTGACACGTCCCATTTTTAGGACATCCAGAAGAAGAGTCTGCAGCTGTGGATCGCCACCTCTCATACCAGCAGCTGTCAGCCTGCGTCAGCCTGTGTTAGCCTGCGTTAGCCTGTGTTAGCCTGCGTTAGCCTGTGTTAGCCTCTGTCAGCCTGCGTTAGCCTGTGTTAGCCTCTGTCAGCCTGTGTTAGCCTGTGTCAGCCTCTGTCAGCCTGTGCCAGCCTGTGTTAGCCTCTGTCAGCCTGTGCCAGCCTGTGTTAGCCTCTGTCAGCCTGTGTTAGCCTGTGTTAGCCTCTGTCAGCCTGTGTTAGCCTGTGTCAGCCTCTGTTAGCCTGCGTTAGCATGTGTTAGCCTCTGTCAGCCTGTGTTAGCCTGTGTCAGCCTGTGTCAGCCTGTGTTAGCCTGTGTTAGCCTGTGTCAGCCTCTGTTAGCCTGCGTTAGCCTGTGTTAGCCTCTGTCAGCCTGTGTTAGCCTGTATCAGCCTCTGTTAGCCTGCGTTAGCCTGTGTTAGCCTCTGTCAGCCTGTGCTAGCCTGTGTCAGCCTCTGTTAGCCTGTGTTAGCCTGTGTTAGCCTCTGTCAGCCTGTGTTAGCCTGTGTCAGCCTCTGTCAGCCTCTGTTAGCCTGCGTTAGCCTGTGTTAGCCTCTGTCAGCCTGTGTTAGCCTGTGTCAGCCTCTGTCAGCCTGTGTCAGCCTCTGTCAGCCTGTGTTAGCCTGTGTTAGCCTCTGTTAGCCTGTGTCAGCCTCTGTTAGCCTGTGTCAGCCTCTGTTAGCCTGTGTTAGCCTCTGTTAGCCTGTGTCAGCCTCTGTTAGCCTGTGTCAGCCTCTGTTAGCCTGTGTTAGCCTGTGTCAGCCTGTGTCAGCCTGTGTCAGCCTGTGTTAGCTTGCGTTAGCCTGTGTCAGCCTGTGTCAGCCTGTGTTAGCTTGCGTTAGCCTGCGTCAGCCTGTGTCAGCCTGTGTTAGCTTGCGTTAGCCTGCGTTAGCCTCTGTCAGGCCGTGTTAGCCTGTGTTAGCCAGTACTGTACTTCAGTATAAAGTTGAGGTATTCATACACTTTTGTCCCCATCACTCACACTGATGTGACAGAGACACGTCCAGCTGATGGACAAACTGTCCTCGTCCTTTCTGCTTCTCAGTGTCTCAAACTGCGTGAGAAAGCATCATGTGCTGACGTGTGTTGAAGATGATTGTTGGTGTGTGTGTGTGTGTGTGTGTGTGTGTGTGTGTGTGTGTGTGTGTGTGTGTGTGTGTGTGTGTGTGTGTGTGTGTGTGTGTGTGTGTGTGTGTGTGTGTGTGTGTGTGTGTGTGTGTGTGTGTGTGTGTCATGGCTGACATTCGCTCGCTCTCTCTCTCCTCAGTACCTGCCATTTCAGTGGCCTCTGCTCGATGTCCCAGGAAGAGCTGCTATCAGAGACTCTGCTGCTGCGACACACCTGGTGAGACACACACACACACACACACACACACACACACACACACACACACACACTTCTGTTTTAAGGCTCCTGAAACGATGAAGTCATGTCCTTAAACATGATTTACTTCCTGTTGAAATGTGAGAGGAAACAGTTTCTGCTGGTCCGGGCAGGTGTGAGACACTGCAGGTGTGAGACACTGCAGGTGTGAGACACTGCAGGTGTGAGACAGGTGGAGTTTTTATGTACACCGACACCCTGACTAAAGATCTGAACGTTTTTAAGGAAGTAGAAACGCAGGAAGTCGGGGCCTGATGGGAAATCAGGGACTGATAGCATTCAGCTCTGTCGTCCGTGATGAAGCTCAGCGACGCCCAGCGCTTATCTGAATCAAAACATGTAAACTGAGGAACTGAAGGAGCTGGAACTGGTCCCAGTCCGACGAGTCGAAGCTCCACCACCGCGGGGCTGAAGGTGGACGGCGAGATCCGTTTCACCGCCGTAACAAGCGAACAAGAGACCAGAAGAGTCGACTTCCTGCACGACATCATTCCTAAAAATGGCACCGAGGAGAGAAACCTGCTTTTGTTTGAGAGGATTCAGTCTCTGCAGAGTCCTTAAAGAAGTACCAGCAAAATGTACTTTGTGTGTGTACTTCGTGTGTGTACTTCGTATGTGTACTTCATCAGTCAGGAAGATGAACAGTGAATTTAACCAGCAGTCCAGTCGCTTGTGAAGCAGTGAACTCAGACTGACCCCCAGTGGCCGAGACGAGAACACATCACCTTTACAGCCGAGACCACAGAGACATCTGAAGGCCGCAGAGAGCAGCCCAGTGACGCCCAGTGAAACCAGTGAAACCAGTGACACCAAGTCAGCCCAGTGACACCAGTGAAACCAGTGACGCCCAGTGAGCCCAGTGACGCAGAGTCAGCCCAGTGACACCAGTGAGCCCAGTTTAATGTCAGTCCAGTTTTTCCAGCTGAAGACAGAAAACGGTGAAGAAGAGTGAGGTTTGGATTGGCTGTTGACAGGAGCTGTGTCACCTGAGGAAAGCAAACATTCATAAAGTCACTTTCTGTGAATCGACCAATCACAGCCTGGATGGGGCGGGACATTAAAACAGGTTGCTGGGCTCCAGCAAACTGTGTGTGTGTGTGTGTGTGTGTGTGTGTGTGTGTGTGTGTGTGTGTGTGTGTGTGTGTGTGTGTGTGTGTGTGTGTGTGTGTGTGTGTGTGTGTGTGTGTGTCATAGTCTCTCTGTCATTGTAAGGAGTAGAGGTTGAAATCCTGACACCTGGTGGACAGATGACATCACTGCCTCTTCAGCACTCACCTGTCTGTCTGTCTGTCTGTCTCTCCGTCCGTCCGTCTGTCTCCAGTCTAACACGGTGCCGGTGGTGCAGCACCCTCACATGACCCACCTCCACCCGCTGCTGTCCTACAGCCCAGAGGCCTTCTCCCCTCAGCGGGCATCTCCTGGCTTCTCTCCTGATGCAGGTACACATGGCAGCCTCACCTGTGCTCCAATGAAATCCTTTAAAACACTTATCAGACAGACTCCACTTTGATTTGCTGCTTCACTGATTGTCTCACCTGTGAGCAGGTATGTCGAGGACCCCTCATGCGGCGTGCTACCCCGTCTCTCCTGGAGGGATGGCTCAGATCACACACCCTCTGGGCTGGCTGTGAGTAACACACACACACGCACACACACACCTGTGACGCTGTGTGTTTGTCTTATCTTATCTTACCTTATCTTACCTGCAGGCAGGGACAGTCCATGTATCCCCTGGCCGGCGGCTTCTCACCCGCCGCTCTCGCCATGAACGCCTCCATGTCGAGGTCAGTGTTGTTTTTAAAGACTGATCAGACCAAAAATGTTGAGTCCCACTGCTGATTGATTGATTGATTGATTGATTGATTGATTGATTGATTGATTGATTGATTGATTGATTGATTGATTGATTGTGTCGAGGTTAAACTGAGTGTGTGCTGTGTGTTCGTCAGTCTGGTGTCGGGGAGCTTCTCACCACGTTTGGTCCCGACCCCCCAGTCGTCCGTCCCCCACCCAGCCGGCGCCCCCGCCGCGGTGAAGCAGGAGCCCGGAGGCAGCGTCCAGCCGGGGTAACGACCTCTGACTGTCTTTTAATGTCCTCAGAGATGAGCCCTGTGTCTGTCCTCAGAGACGCCTGCGTGGACGCTCTTCTCTGTCTTCTGATGTTCGTCTTCGTTAACGTTGGCTCTGTTTGCTCCTGCAGGAGGTCGATGTCCGATGTCCAGCAGGAGAAGGACGAGGAGAAGAAGCCTCACATTAAGAAGCCGCTCAACGCCTTCATGCTGTACATGAGGGAGGAGCGGCCCAAGGTGGTCGCTCAGTGCAAAGTGAAGGAGAGCGCCACCATCAACCAGATACTGGGCCAGAGGGTAGGTGCCACGTCTCAGGGACTGAGTCAAAGATGGACTTTTGACATGTGGAGGTCACGCTCATTTGTCTTTTGTCTGTTTCCTGTCCTCAGTGGCATTCGTTGACCAAAGAGGAACAAGCCAAGTATTATGAGCTGGCTCGCAAAGAGCGCCTCCTCCACTCCAAGCTGTACCCCGGCTGGTCGGCCAGAGACAACTACGTGAGTGCAGACGGCGGGCGGGCGGGCGGGCGAGCGGGCAAACGAACATCTTCGCTCGTCTCGGATCTCTGATGTCATGCTTTATGATGTCATCATAAAAACTTCCTGTTTGAAGTGATTGACAGTGTCCATCAGCAGATGTAACTCTGAGTGTCTGTTGTGTTCAGGGTAAAAAGAAGAAGAGGAAGAGGACGAAGAGCGAAGCTCAGTGTGAAGGTAAGACGATGCTGCCGTCAGTCACGCCGTCTCTCATCAGAGCTGGACTCGTTTGTCCTCGCAGGACGTAGAAATCCGTCCAGAGGATTAACGTTGTTGTTTGTGTCTGTCTCCAGTTCCTGAAGAGGACGTCCCCCCCCAGCTGAAGAGACCTCGCGTCCCGCCCGAGGAGACGCCTCACACACACACTGCATACACACACCCCCGCTCACACCTGACGCAGCCGCACACCATCTCACACCTGACACACACGCACCTGTCCCAGGCCAGCCCCGCCTCCTCGCTGGACTCCCCGGCGACGCCCACCACGGCGCTGGCCTCGCCCGCCGCTCCGGCCCCGACGCACACCGAGCACACGCACTCCTCCTACGGTGGACATGTGTCCCCTTACGGCGAGCAGCTGCAGCCACTGTCCCTCACCACCAAGCCTCACCGGACCCCCCACCCTCTGAGCCGGACCGCCGTCACTCCAGGACCCTCCACGCCGTCGTCCTCCTGCGACACCCCCACCTCCTCGCCCCGCATGCCCTCCTCCAGATGTTCGCCCCCTCCTCCTCCTCTGCTCTCTCAGCCCTTCCTTGTCCCGCCTCCTACCGCCGCTCACCAATCAGCAGCGAGCTCCCACGGTGCCTTAACGCAGTCACAGTCGTTCTCAGTCAGAAGAACCAATCAGCTGTGAGGAGGCGGGTTCTTTGAACGGTCAAATCAAAGAGAAGCCGGACGCGATTCGACCTTTTTACGGCTGTAAATACGCTTTCTTTTTAGCTTTTTTATAGATGCATCATGTTTATGAGACTGAACACGTCATTGGTCAATATTTGACTGCCTCTCAAACGGTGTATTTTTGGCAGACGCTCACTTTTTCTAGACCTTTCTATGATGGTGCTTGTTGTGGTTGAAGCGAGGTGTGTGGCACCGGGTTTGTTCCTCTCACGTTTCTCTCACCTGCTCGTGTAAATCTGTTCTCTGGTTCCTCTGTCAATAAATATTCACTGAGTTCTGATTGGCTGCCTCCTTGACCAGCTGGAACAACAGGAAGTCGCTCACTGTGTTTGTCCTCCTCGCCGGCAGAGGCTTTCTTAAAGTGGTAACATGATTTACGCTTTCAGGGGACGCCATTGTCCCTGATGTCCATCGTGAATTCACGTCCATTCATTCAGTTCAGACATGAGAGAAAATTTGCTCTTTAAATGCAAAACTTCCTGTTTTTAACAGTCAGTGATCATCGACGCTGCTAGCAGCAGCTGCTAACAGCTAATTCAGCTTCAGGCGTTCAGTGCAGACGATTTGACTAAAAGGACAAAAAGGTCCAAACTCACATCTGGACTGAATCCGGGACGTCTGTTCACGTCCTTAAAGAGGAGGATAGGAAGCTGCTGGGCTGCACGGCTTCAGCTCATACCTGCAGCCACGTGTATCACCTGTGTGAGGGACGCAGGTGATGAGCCGGGCCGGGGAACATGTCCCCGTCTTTGACTCTGTCTCCCTCTGCTGGACAGCAGCTGATTCTGAGAATCCTCCAATCACACCGAGTGTAGTACATTTACTCAGGTAGTGTACTGAAGTACTGGTTTGAGGTACTTGTACTTTAGTATATCCAGTTTATGCTACTCTTCACTGCAGTTATTGAACAGCTGTAGTTACCTATTATTTGATCAATAAAACATGATCAGCGTATGATGCTCTGTCAGACTGACGCCCGCAGACCCTCACAGGTGCTTTCAGGTGTGTTGCTGCTCAGGTGAAGTCACCTGGCTCACCAGGTGTCATGATTTAGATGTACTTCCTGTGGAACAGCATCAATAAAAACAGTTGATTCTTTTTGCTCCTCAAATATCTCAGAGGAGTCTCAGACAGACGTCATGTGATCCTGGACACCATAGAGGACCACAGCTCTGCTCTGACTCCAGCCTGACCTTTGACCTGTGGGGCCGGCGCTCTGTCTCTAATCGTACGACGCACGCCGTCAACAGACGGACGATCAGTGACTCTTCATCAAAGCTCGTCTGATCTGAGGAGCAAACGTGTTGAAGGAGCACAGACGAGCTCCTGAACGCCTCCTCGCGTCTCCTGATGGAGCAGCAGCAGCCCAGAGATCCATCGAGCTGCTAAGAAGTACAAGTACAAGAAGTATCCTCCAAGATTCTCCTTCAATATGTATGACGAACAACGAGCAACGAATCAGAAGAAGGTTTCACAACCAGTGTGTACAAACTGCTATCTCCTGTGTGTCAGATAAAAAGCACGTATGTCCCTTTCAGAAGCTTCCTCACTCGAACGCTGAGTCTGCACAGCGAGTACTTTTACTCCATAGCACACTTTGATGGACGTACTCATGTACTTTTACTCAAGTAGGATGTTTGCCTTGTGTTCTTACACTGTGGAGGTGCTCGTACTGAAGTACAGGCTCTGGGTTCTTGGTCCACCTGTGCAGGTGAACGCTGCTCGCGCTGATACAATCACGACAGGCCGAGCTTGCCCTTTGAACCCGTCAGTCAGCAGCTTCTTATGCAACGCCGACGTGAGCGGGTCGCGTCTGAAGATGATTCATGTTCGTGTTCTCGTGTGGTGGGATGAGGTTTGTTTTCCGTAACTGGTCTGATGATCCACTTTCACTTCAGCTGAGGTTCACCAACGCATCGTCCCTGCGAGGAAATCATTGGTTATGAAACGCGTGACGGCTGCTCAGGACGGCGTTGAAGTATTTGTACTTTAGATGTTGAAGTATTTGCATTCTGCTGCTTTGCACAGGGAGGTACTGTCCAAACAGACAGGTGTCCTCTGGCAGGACACCTGCCTGATCTGCAGACCTGAGCTCAGTGTCTGAGCTGCAGCTCGTCCTCAGAATATGAATTAGAATTATTTTCATTCTCGTTAATCTGCTTCAAAGCACCTGCATGATCACACACAGTCACACCAAAAGGAAACGCACTGAAGGATTTCTGTCGTGAACACATTAATGCTGGCAGGTGCAGACCTGCGTGGGCCTGCTGAGGGTGGTGCTCAGGTGGGGTTAACAAAGCGGCTGCAGGTCTCCTCAGGTTTGAGCTCAGGGCTGCAGAAGGATTCTGTGTTTAACGATGTCTGGAGTTTCCTGTCAGTCTGATGGAGTTCAGGAAAACACACCTGAGGTTTTTTTCCAGAAAACACACCTGAGGCGGACAGACTCAGGTGTTACGTGTGTTTCCCAACACACAGGAAAACTACAGCATTACGTAACACTGTCTGTCATGATTGCATGTGACAGCCCATATATGGTAAGACAGGTGTGCCAGGTGTGTATGTAAGTGTGTGCAGAGACTGAGACGCATCCAGAGAGACATCAGCTCGATCGTCCACAGAGCGAACAGCAGAGTCACAAGAAGAAGAAGAAGAATGCCTCACAGGACGGGACTGATGGACAGCAGGGACAGAAACAGGGCCGTCCTGCTGTCCGTCTCTCACTTTGATCACGGCGTGAATCTCACGAGGAGACCTGGAGTCAACGCGGACACCAAGAGCCTCCACCGCACCCTCAGCAAACTGGGCTTCAAGGTGGACGTCCACATCGACCTGAGCAGCAACGACATCTATGAGCTGTTCCTGAAAGGTACCTGTCCACACACACACACACACACACACACACACACACACACACACACACACACTGCCGCTGTACTGCATGTACACACAAATACACAGAAGTACCATCAGTGTGCAGAGGACGTCTCACTGGACGTCCTTCAGCTGTCTCTGCTGACCTAAAAGACCCATAAAACCTCCTAAAAGACCCATAAAACCTTTTCAACAGCCACAAAACTCATAAAATAACCTCAAACTTCATCGACTTCAAAACCTCCTAAACCTCCCCTGGAACCTTCTAAAGGACCTCTAGAACCTCCTCGATGACCATTAACACGTCCTCATAGATTCCTCTGTCCTGTTTAGGACGTCAAAACTCCTAAAACACTGCAGAACCTCCCCAACGACTTCTAAACCCTCCCGTCAGTGAACCTGGACTCTGGTTCCTCCTTTGGTCCACATCATGTTTTAGGTTTCTGGGACCTTTTTGTCTTCACTGACGTTCTGTCTTTGTCTTTGGAATAAGACGACAGACACATCAAACAAATGGAAAGTTCATGCAGTTTTATGGCCTCTTATCGAACATAAACTGTGGAACCGTCACACACTGACCGACCGACTGACTCATTGACCACGTAATCGATTCGTGACCTTCAAACATCTTTGACAGAAAATGAAACAAACTGAAGGACTGCAGAGTAAAGAAGTGTTAGCATGAGCTGTGTTAGCATGAGCTGAGTTAGCATGAGCTGTGTTAGCATGAGCTGTGTTAGCATGAGCTGAGTTAGCATGAGCTGAGCTGTGTTAGCATGAGCTGAGTTAGCGTGAGCTGAGCTGTGTTAGCATGAGCTGAGTTAGCATGAGCTGAGCTGTGTTAGCATGAGCTGAGTTAGCGTGAGCTGAGCTGTGTTAGCATGAGCTGAGTTAGCATGAGCTGAGCTGTGTTAGCATGAGCTGAGTTAGCGTGAGCTGAGCTGTGTTAGCATGAGCTGAGTTAGCGTGAGCTGTCAGCGCCTGAGGCTTCGTGAGCAAACACTCTTCAGACTGACTGTCGTCTCACCTGAACACTTTAATGGTTGTGGAACAAACAGGTGTGTTTGCACACCTGTCGTGCTGAACTGTATGTACCATTTGCTCAGTGACTAATGAAGACTGAAGGGTGTCATTAACTCAGTGTGTGTGTGTGTGCGCGCGCGTGTGTGCGCGCGCGTGTGTGTGTGCGCGCGCGTGCGTGTGTGTGTGCGCGTGCGTGTGTGCGCGTGTGTGCGTGTGTGTGTGTGTGTGTGTGTGTGTGTGTGTGTCCTGCAGAGAGCCGGCGGCCTGTGAAGGACTGTTTCCTGGCCGTCCTGTCGTCTCACGGGGAGGACGGCTGTGTGTTCGGAGCTGATGGGAAACCTGTCCTACTGTCCCGGATCTTCTCGTGTTTTGACAACGAATACATGGAGACGAAGGCCAAAGTGTTCCTAATACAGGTCAGCAGGGGACACACACACACACACACACACACACACACACACACACACACACACACACACACACACACACACACACACACTCATCCACGTACATTTGCTCAAGTCCTGCACTGTGTGTGTGTCTGCAGGCGTGTCGGGGACACCTTCTGGATGATGGCGTGGAGGTGGACTCAGCCGCTGACATCACAAAGAGCAGCGTCCTGCAGCATCTGTCTGTTCCCGTGGACACAGCTGTGATGTACGCCACGCCGCCAGGTAAACACCTGCGTCACTGGCCTTTTGGCCAGTTTACAAAGGGCCTGGACCTGGACCTGGACCTGGACCTGGACCTGGACCTGGACCTGGGCCTGGACCTGGACCTGGGCCTGGGCCTGGGCCTGGGCCTGGGCCTGGGCCTGGGCCTGGGCCTGGGCCTGGGCCTGGGCCTGGGCCTGGGCTCTGTGACTTTGATTGTAGAAAATAAGAAGCTGAAATCTGTCTTGTCTGTCTGGTGTTGAACGCTCTGAAAGCAGTTTGTTGTGAACCCGATCAGCTTCCTGTGTTTAATCCTGCCCCCTCCCCTCAGGTTACGGAGCCTTCATGCACCCCCTCGGATCTGTCTTCCTCCAGACCTTCTGCTCGTTGTTGAACGAAGAAGGAAACCGTGACCTGGAGCTGACCCGCCTGATGACCCGCCTCTCGCACAGAGTGGCCTACACCTTCCAGGCCAAAGGTCGCCTGCTGGGCGGGAAGAAGGCGATGCCGTGTCTCCTGACGCGAATGACCAGGGAGGTATTCCCGTTCGCCAAGCCCGGGAAAGATGTCGGGGCCGCGGGGCTGTCGGCCACGTCGCTGCTCCACGGCGACGGCGTCAGATCACGGACACCATCAATCAGTTAGAGCTCGTGACTGCGTCACAAAAACAATAATTATCAGGAGGAATGTGGACGGACGAGAGGACTGAAGCCGTCAGACGCCGCACAGAAACCTGTTTGTGTTTTCCTCACGTCTGACTTCCTGAGAAAATCCAAAGACGTGATGAAGAAACATCTGCAGCAGACCGTCGTGAAGCGACTCATTTAATGAGTGTTTAACCATCTGAACCCTTTAGAGTCCGCCATGTTTCTACAGGAGCCCAGACAGGACAAACCAGACTCTGCTGCTCCGTCACCCCTGAATCCTCCACCCCGACCTTTCGCTGACTCATTTATTTGTATGTTATTAAAGAATAATTTAACTTTGTCTTCTCCTGAAGCAGCACAACACCTCCATCAGAAAAGAGCTGCACCTGAAGGTGTGACTGGAGGACGGAACACAGAACCGATCAGTCCACAATCCTCAATCAATAGACGTCCGTCACCTGTCTGACAGTCTGAGCACGTCTTCATCACGAGACAGCGAGGTGAAATATTTCAGTCTGTCTGCTGCAAGAGTCACGAATTCATTCCAGGAATGATGAGAAACCGAAAGTGGATCAGTCACACCTGTTACCTGAAACACAGGTGGTAAGACAGCAGAGAAAGTCACATGACTTCCTGTGACACAAACCCACTTCACTGCTTTACTGTCTCACCTGCTGACTGATGAGCTCAAGAGGCTGAACATACTGGAAGTCAGAGGAGGAGCACGGTCACATGTTCTGCTTCCTGTCTGTAGAACATAAGATAAGATAAGATAAGATAAGATAAGGCTTGACTCTCTGCCACAGGGGCCACAGGGGCCTCAGGGGCCACAGGGGTCACGTGTCCCCTTTAAAGACTGTCATTATTTCAGTTGACGTTGTGCAGACTCCAGAATAAACCAGAATTACCCAGAAACCCCCTTTCCCTTTTCTCGCTCCTGGTAGAACTGAACTGTCTGTGACTGCATCAATAAAACATAATAAAATGAAGCAGAGGAACGTCTGATTTATGATTTACTGGAAGACAGAATGAACGAAAGTGAAAGTGTGTCCTCACAGGTCTGTTTGTATCACAGTAAACTATGAGTGTAGTAGTTTAATACCTCAGACAGACTGACTGCGAGACTTTAGACTGCTTCTTCATGGATCCCAATTTGGGAAATTATTTTGTTGGCGTATAAATGAATGTACAACAATTATTTAGAAAAAGTAACAAAAATAAAAACAGGAACAAAAATAAAAATATGACTAAGTAAAACTAAATATATAGTTAATACAATAAAAAAAAAATAGTGAAAACAGAGAATAAACGTGTCAGAAAGGATCAGAAAACTATCACCATCTGTTTTTTATGCTCACACAGTGTTTGTTGGAACAGAATAAAACTGATCAAAGTGCAGGACTTGAGTAAATGTACTGAGTAAAAGTACTTTATATGTAGTAAATGTACTTCGTTACTTTCCTCCACTGCAGCAAAAGGTTTCCACAAGAGAGATGACTCTGAGGTGTTGTTTCCACAGCGGCCAGCAGGTGGCAGCCATGCGGGGCGCAGTCAGATGAGTCCACTCTGACGCTAAACTGACGTCATCAGCATGCGACTCCAGTCGGCGGCAAACAGCCGCGCTTTGTTTTTGGTCTAAATGTTGTTTTTTACTGTGGAAGCGGCTGAATGAAGACATTTAAGCGCGTGTTAAAGCAGCACAGACACTTCCGGTAGCGTCACTCAGGCACTGTGACGTAGAAACTTTGTCCGCAGGTCGAAACTCGGCTGAAAACAGGCGACGTGCTGTGAGACGCACGTGGAAGCTTCATGTTGAGCCTTTTAAGGTTTGTTGGGTTTGTTGGAAAGAAGCAGCGACCGAGCAGCGTTTTAAAGATGTCCCGACGGAGCAAGAAGAACGGGGTACCGGACAGGTGAGCCGGAACCGACACCTGTCACCTGTTACGGTCACGTGAGCTTCGCTAACTGTCGCTAAGCTTCACCGTGTGTGTCTGTTGTGTTCAGGGGAAACACATCGTGATACCGATTGATTGATTATCAGGTTTATCAGGGAGGAGACTCATGGCTGATCAATAATGATCCATCAAGTGTTCAAAACCCCAGAAACGCTGGATGTTTGATGGTGATGCCGGATCGATACCTGAGAGCTGATCATGTATTGGTCGATGTGTTTAACACTTTGTTTTTGGTGTTTTGGGACATTTTGCGTTAAAAATGAAAGTTTCCGTTTTTCCTCCGCTGACCTCAAACGTTCACTGATGGACACTGAGGACAGTATTGATCACATATTGATCGGCTCTATCAGAGACCAATCAGCTCGGTTTCTCAGACTCAAACAACAACGTCCGTGTGTCTCTCAGCGCTTCCCGCCTGTGGCTCTCAGCCCGAAGCCCATTGGTCCTCACTGATGGTGATGGTCTCAGGGGGACTACTTGCAGCGGCGGATGAATCCTCGTGTGTTCAGCAGTGAGTGTGTGTTCAGCTCAGACGTGTCAAACGTGTTCTTCCTCCATCAGGTGGCTCGACTACACGGCTGTGGGGAAACGGCTCGACGGGACGCGATTCGTCGCCTTCAAAGTGCCTCTGAAGGAGGTCGGTGCTTTGATTGACGCCTGTCCGTCACTTGCTCTGTTGAGGCCGAGGCCGCTGATCAAACTGTGTCTCCTTTAGTCTCTGAACCGGAAGCTTCCGCGAGAGGACGTCTTTGGTTTCTGGGAGCTGCTGGACGCTTTGCACAAAGAACGCCAAGAGCTGGGTCTGATCGTCGACCTGACCTTCACCACGCGCTACTACAGGCTGCAGGTAGACGCGCACGCACACATGCACACACGCACACACGCACAGTGAAGATCTTAGTTTATATTTATGTGTGTGTGTGTGTGTGTGTGTGTGTGTGTGTGTGTGTGCGTGCACGTGTGCAGGACGTCCCGGAGTCTCTTCTGTTGGTGAAGATCTTCACGGCCGGTCACGAGGTTCCCGGTGACGACACGATCCTGAGCTTCAAGCGCGCCGTGCGAAGGTTTCTACGAGAAAACGGCGACAACGGTGAGAATCGTCGGGAGGAGGCGTGGCTTCTGTCCCGTTGTGTCCCGTCGTGTTCGATCGCTCGTCTCGTTTGTCTCTCCGTCAGCTCACGTTCGCTAAGACGCTGATGTGTCCTAACTGTCCCTCCAGACAAGCTGATCGGAGTCCACTGCACGCACGGCCTGAATCGCACCGGCTACCTGATCTGCAGGTGAGTACAGAGTGAAGGCTGCAGGCTGCTGGGACAGGTGTGGGCGGTGTTGAACAGGTGTGTGTGACCTGCAGGTATCTCATAGACGTTGATGGGATGGACCCTGAAGAGGCCGTAGAGCGTGAGTCCGACGCGTCGCCTCTTTTTTCCACGTGTTTGCGGCTCGTTGCCGAATGAAAGTAAAGCGGCTGAAATGTTTTGTTGTCAGTGTTCGGCTCGTCGCGGGGCCACGCCATCGAGAGACAGAACTACCTGGACGACCTGCAGCGAGGACCAAAGAGGAGGTGAGCGGAGCGCCGGGATTGGCTGAAGCTGCAGCGACGTCGTTCAGCGCTCGCTGTCTCTTCATCCACCTGCTAACAGGAGCTAGCCGCTAACTCACTGCTAACGATGCTAATGTGACAAAGTGGAAACAAAAGAGTTCATGAACATTTTACTTCCTGTCTCCATGCAAAGCATCATGGGATCATTGGCTGCTTCTGTCTGACTGTGATGTTTGTCTATCTTTGATGCTGTGACATCAGTAACGCGGGGATGGAGGAGTCTGAGCAGGAGCCAATGAGAGGGCTCGCAGCTCGTCGGCCGTCGGACCGTGACAGCAGGGAGGAGCGACGACCTCACGGCGACACCTGGTCTCGCAGGTGAGAGGAGGAGCGACCGTGAGCGGCCGCGTTCTCGCCGTTTACCTCTGTGTTCTGTCTGTTCTAACCTCCTGTCTGTGTTTCAGATCGCCCCCCCCCAGAAGAACAGACCACCGCTCGTATCACCACCGTCCGCCCGGCGGCCTTCTTCCCAGTCCGCCGCTACCGCCTCTGCTCCCCCCCCCCCGGCACCACCCGTACCGCTGGATCCCCCCTCACACCGACAGTCAGCGGAGGAGACCCCCCCACGCAGAGGACAGCCGTGGCAGGTATCCTCCAGTGGAGCAGCCGTGGAGCCCGTCCCCCCGCTGGCAGGAGGACAGACGGAGACCTCCTCCTCCTCCTCTTCTTCCTCTTCCTCCTCCTCTTCTTCCTCTTCCTCCTCCCCTCCCTCACTACTCCGCACGCTGGACCAGCGAGTCCAACGGCCACGACGGGCCTGAGGACGAGTCGTCCCGTCCCGACATGAGACATCAGCACAGATTTACACGCAAACGCTGAGTCAGCAGCTCCGAGGAGACCAGGACCCCGAAAACCAGGTCCAGGTCCAGGTCCAGGTCTGACGTGACGGGGGTCAGCTGACCTCAGCCGGCCTTTAAACTGACCTCAGATCAGACTGCAGCTTCACTCGCTTCAAGCTGAAGCTGATGGTTTTCTCATTGATTATCAGCTGATGAATTATTGAAAAATGAGACGCTTTGACGTTTTCAGCTGAGGCTGAACCCATCAATCGATCGATCGATCGATGCACAAACGCTCTGCAGCTCCTCTGATGATCCATCGAGCTCCTCCCGCGTGAAGGTGTTCTGCTCTTCTTTGAAGACGCCGCCGAGGATTCTGGCGTTTAATTGATGGATGGAGGAAAAAACTGACAGAATAATCAATGATGAAGAAAACTGTTAGTTTCACCCTGAACTCATCGACTGGGACGCGATCCCTCAGCAGCTGTCAGAGCGCCGCTGGCGGACTGGGTTTACTGGGTTTAATGTGTGTGTGTGTGTGTGTGTGTGGGCTGTAGGTCAGGTGTGTGTGTGTGTGTGTGTGTGTGTGTGTGTGTGTGTGTGTGTGTGTGTGTGTGTGTGTGGGCTGTAGGTCAGGTGTGTGTGTGTGTGTGTGTGTGTGTGTGTGTGTGTGTGTGGGCTGTAGGTCAGGTGTGTGTGTGTGTGTGTGTGTGGGCTGTAGGTCAGGTGTGTGTGTGTGTGTGTGTGTGTGTGTGTGTGTGTGTGTGTGTGTGTGTGTGTGTGATGTGACCGTGTCTCAGGTTTTACTCGTCTGTACAGATTTAATAAATAAAGACAATCTTTGTCTTCAGACTCTCGTGTTTGTCTCCACGTCTTGTGTCTGAATGTCTTCTGAGTGTCTCAGTGTCTCCTCACAGTCCGTGTCCACACTGTGAGGCTGAGGAGTCATCAGTATGAGGCCGTCCACACGTGTCCATCGTCTCCTCTGCAGCTGCAGGTGTCTGTCCTGTCTGACAGAGACGTGAGACACTTCAGGGACGTGTCCTCCTCTTTAACATCAATCATCACGTTTAAACTTTGATGACGTCACGTCCATTCCACCTGTAGGAATCCTCTAAGCGTGCCTTTTTTCTGCCTGCAGCAGCTTCATCACGTTTCTTCGGTTTTCAGCGCGTTCGCTGAACGAGCGCCCCCATCATGCAGGTGTGCGCACTGCGCATGTGCGGAGTCTGTCACGATTCGGACGCCGCTGCGGCTGCTGCAGGTGGAAACATGGCGATGAAGGCGCTCAGAGGGATGGTGAACGGGGCCATGAGCGAGCTGTCCTCGGCCGTCAGCGGGAGCAGAGGCCCGGCCGCCGCGCCGGCCGCCGCCGCCGCCTCCCGGGAGCACGCGATGGCCGTGAAGCGGGATTACATCTCCCAGCCGCGCCTCAGTGAGTGTGTGCGTGTGTGTGCGCGTGCGCGTGCAGAGATGAGCCGTGAAGATTCGCTGTGTCTTCAGGCTCATGTCTCGTGTCACGGACTGTCCTCTGGTTTGGACTCATGCTCACTGATGTGTTTGTAGACGAAACTTTCGGCGGAATCTTTCCTGGTTTTCTCTTGTTTTCCGGCTGCGATGCTTCACGTTTGCAGCCCCGCACTGATCTGAAGCCTGTGTGTGTGTGTGTGTGTGATGTGTGTGTGTGTGTGTGATGTGTGTGTGTGTGTGGGGGGGGAGAGTCAGACTCTACCTGTGAGCCGACAGGAAGCTGACAGGACGATGAGAAACCTTTGAAATAAACCTGAAGAGAAACAGCGAATCTTCCCACCGACAGAAGAGAAATGACTCATTGATCCATTGATTATCAGTCAGTCCATTCAGCTGTCAGTCTATTGGTCAGGCTCACCTGTGCTGCAGGTGAGCCCTCTGCTGACTGTGTTTTCTGCGTCCTCAGCCTATAAGACGGTGTCTGGAGTCAACGGTCCGCTGGTGATTCTGGATCAGGTGAAGGTAAGCGCGACCTCACGACTCACACCTTTATTTGTTTTTTCTGACGATCAGTGAATCCTCCTCAGCATGTGAACTCAGAGGAGTCACACGCTGACGAAACAGCAGATTTTTCACCTGTACCTGTACCTGTGTGCGGTCTGCTCACAAGCATCCTGTCGCTTGTGTCAACATCATACCTGGACTGAGATAAAGCAGGCTGCTGACGTGCAGGTGAACACACCTGTTCCTGTAACGAACGCTTCGCTCTCAGTTTCCCAGGTACGCCGAGATCGTCCACCTCACGCTGCCCGATGGGACCAGGAGGAGCGGCCAGGTGCTGGAGGTCACCGGCTCCAAAGCTGTGGTGCAGGTACGCTGTTCACACGTTCACGATCCCAGAGGATGAATCCTCCTGACCGGGTCAGCGTGAGACACCTGAGCTGTCTCATGCTGCAGGTGTACAGGTGCTCTCAGATCAGCTACCTGCAGCACTAACGATGATCCCTGTTCTGTCTCCACGCTGCCCCCTGCAGGTGTTTGAGGGGACTTCAGGTATCGACGCTAAGAAGACCAGCTGTGAGTTTACGGGGGACATCTTACGGACACCCGTCTCTGAGGACATGCTGGGTGAGACACAGTAGACACGTCACATTCGTTCAGGTCCAAACTGAGACGACCTCAGCTTTACTGCACTCATCTTTACCTGAGTGTGTGTGCGTGTGTGTGTGTGCATGCATGTGTGTGCGTGTGTGTGTGTGCAGGTCGTGTGTTTAATGGATCTGGGAAACCCATCGACAGAGGACCAGCAGTCCTGGCTGAAGACTTCCTGGACATCATGGGTACGTCCTGCTGATGGATTTACTTCATTTACTACTGCAGTACTGCTTTCAGTTTGAAGTACTTTGCACAGCGTACTGCAGGAGATGAACGTGTAATCAGAAAGAAAGAGTTTAATTCAACTCAGTTTTATTCATAAAAGACCAAAACACACCGGACGATATGTGTGACTGACAGCTGGTGCCACCTGCACAGGTGTGACCTCTCTCTGATCCTGATCTCAGGTCAGCCAATAAACCCTCAGTGTCGGATCTACCCCGAGGAGATGATCCAGACCGGCATCTCGGCCATCGACGGCATGAACAGCATCGCCAGAGGGCAGAAGATCCCCATCTTCTCTGCTGCAGGGCTGCCACACAACGAGGTGAGCTGCACATGATTACAAACACATTCAAAGATCAGAGATCAGATGATTCGACAGCAGCGATCCATGATTTTGTTGATCAGCTGATTGATTAAACGACCAATCGTTTCAGCTGAATAAACTTTGATTTCTAACAGATTTTTAAGCTTTTGTGAAGCACCTAAAGCTGCAGATAAACGCAGTGCCGTAAAAACTGCAGTATTCCCTCTGAGACGTAGTACAGGGGAAGCAGAAAGTACCTCATGTTGTACAGTACTCGTGTAGATGTACTTGCTGACGTTCGTCTGCTCACTCGTCAGATCGCCGCTCAGATCTGTCGGCAGGCCGGTTTGGTGAAGAAGTCCAAAGACGTGATGGACTACAGCGAGGACAACTTCGCCATCGTGTTTGCCGCCATGGGGGTGAGACGTCCCGTCGTTAGCTGTTAGCTTTGTGTTAGCTTTCAGCCAGTTTGACCCTGAAGGCGCCTCCTTCACAGACTCAGAGTCAGTCCTCCTCCTCCTCCTCCTCCTCCTCCTCCTCCTGCTCCTCCTCCTCCTCCTCCTACTCCTCCTGCCCTGCTCCCCCCCTTCTCCCCCTCCTCCCCCTCCTCCTCCTGCTCCTTCTCCTCCTCCTCCTGCTCCTCCCCCTTCTCCTCCTCCTTTCCTCCTCCTCCTCCTCCTCCTGCTCCTGCTCCTCCCCCCTTCTCCCCCTTCTCCTCCTCCTCCTGCTCCCCCCTCCTCCTCCTGCTCCTCCCCCTTCTCCTCCTCCTCCTCCCCCCCTCCTCCTCCTCCTCCTGCTCCTGCTCCTCCTGCCCTGCTCCCCCCCTTCTCCTCCTCCTCCTGCTCCTGCTCCTCCCCCCTTCTCCCCCTCCTCCTCCTGCTCCTTCTCCTCCTCCTCCTGCTCCCCCCCTTCTCCTCCTCCTCCTGCTCCTGCTCCCCCCTGCTCCTCCCCCCCTCCCCCTCCTCCTCCTGCTCCTTCTCCTCCTCCTCCTGCTCCTCCCCCTTCTCCTCCTCCTTTCCTCCTCCTCCTCCTCCTCCTGCTCCTGCTCCCCCGTCCTTCTCCCCCTTCTCCTCCTCCTCCTGCTCCCCCCTCCTCCTCCCCCCCTCCTCCTCCTCCTCCTGCTCCCCCGTCCTCCTCCCCCCTCCTCCTCCTCCTCCTGCTCCCCCCTTCTCCTCCTCCTCCTCCCCCCTCCCCCCTCCCCCCTCCTGCTCCCCCCTCCTCCTCCTCCTGCTCCCCCCTTCTCCTCCTGCTCCCCCGTCCTCCTCCCCCCTCCTCCTCCTCCTCCTGCTCCCCCCTTCTCCTCCTCCTCCTCCCCCCTCCCCCCTCTTGCTCCCCCCTTCTCCCCCTCCTCCTCCTGCTCCTTCTCCTCCTCCTCCTGCTCCTCCCCCTTCTCCTCCTCCTCCTCCCCCCCTCCTCCTCCTCCTCCTGCTCCTGCTCCTCCTGCCCTGCTCCCCCCCTTCTCCTCCTCCTCCTGCTCCTGCTCCTCCCCCCTTCTCCCCCTCCTCCTCCTGCTCCTTCTCCTCCTCCTCCTGCTCCTCCCCCTTCTCCTCCTCCTTTCCTCCTCCTCCTCCCCCCCTCCTGCTCCTGCTCCCCCGTCCTTCTCCCCCTTCTCCTCCTCCTCCTGCTCCCCCCTCCTCCTCCCCCCCTCCTCCTCCTCCTCCTGCTCCCCTGTCCTCCTCCCCCCTCCTCCTCCTCCTCCTGCTCCCCCCTTCTCCTCCTCCTCCTCCCCCCTCCCCCCTCCCCCCTCCTGCTCCCCCCTCCTCCTCCTCCTGCTCCCCCCTTCTCCTCCTCCTGCTCCCCCCCTCCTCCTCCTCCTTCTCCTCCTCCTCTTCCTCCTGCTCCCCCCCTTCTCCTCCTCCTCCCCCTCCTCCTCCTCCTGCCCCCCTCCTCCTCCTCCTCCTCCTTCTCCTCCTCCTCCTCCTCCTCCTCCTCCTTCTCCTCCTCCCCCCCTTCTCCTCCTCCTCCTCCTCCTCCCCTCCTCCTTCTCCTCCCCCTCCTCCTCCTCTTCCACCTGCCCCCCCTCCTCCTGCCCCCCCCTCCTCCTCCTCCTTCTCCTCCTTCTCCTCCTTCTCCTCCTTCTCCTCCCCCCCTTCTCCTCCTCCTCCTCCTCCTTCTCCTCCTCCTCCTGCCCCCCCCCCCCCTTCCAGATGTTTCAGTGCTTAGATGTGTCAGCTGACAGACACGGTTAGCATGTAGCATTGAACTTACTCACATTCAGTTTTTAGGACTGTTCTTCGTTTTGCTTGATGAAGAGGAGAAAGAAGCTTTGAGCTAACGAGTTAGCTAACTGCTGCTAACCTCATGATGTCATCTTGGTCATATGTCACGTGATGCAGGATAAATAAATAATGCAGCAGTGTTTCTGAAGGAAAGCTTTGGCTGTGGGGTCGAGATGTAAGCAGGAAGCGTGAGCGGAGGTCGGACTGAAGGTTAGAAGAAGGTTCGTGAAGAGAAGTCGACGGTGGCGTGATGGCGGCGTGACGGCGGGAATGACTGAGCACTCAGCGCCTCATGAACCAAAGAGATTCACGCTCTCTCTTCTTCCACCAGGTCAACATGGAGACCGCCAGGTTCTTCAAGTCGGACTTCGAGGAGAACGGTTCTATGGACAACGTGTGCTTGTTCCTCAACCTTGCCAACGACCCCACGTACGTGTGACCTTTAACCTCTGACTGTTAGAAACAGGTTCCCACGCCTCCATTAAAGCGTGTCTGTAAATATGTTAATGTTCACCTTGAAAAGAGGCTGTGGACACACCTGGAGCTCTTCTCTGTAGTCAAACAAAGACGAAGGCAGGAAGACGTTAAACTTCCTTGTTTTTGCAGCATCGAGCGAATCATCACGCCTCGTTTAGCTCTGACGTCAGCCGAGTATCTGGCCTATCAGTGCGAGAAGCACGTCCTCGTCATCCTCACTGATATGAGCTCGTACGCGGAGGCTCTCCGGGAGGTCAGCCACGCCATCGCCGCACTCATTCTGACTTCAGGAGAAACGAGGCGTGCGTTGACTCACCTGTGTGTGCGTCTCAGGTGTCTGCAGCCAGAGAGGAGGTGCCGGGCCGGCGAGGCTTCCCCGGGTACATGTACACGGATTTGGCCACCATCTACGAGAGAGCCGGCAGGGTGGAGGGACGCAGCGGCTCCATCACGCAGATCCCCATCCTCACCATGCCCAACGACGGTACTCGTCCGGCGCCACCAGCTGCTCACGCTAACGCTGCGGCGCCGCTCTGACCGTGTGTTCTTGTGTCTCGCAGACATCACGCATCCTATTCCTGACCTGACCGGTTACATCACGGAGGGACAAATCTACGTGGACAGACAGCTTCACAACAGACAGGTAACGAAGAGCAGCGTCCCGGCTTCCTTTAGACACCGCGGAAAGGTCACATGACCATTCTGGAATCTGATGACTTCAGACTCGTTGATCTCGACTCGAGACTTGCTGAAACAAGCTGGTCTCAGCTTTGTCTTCTTGGGGACCGTCTTGGTCTTCAGTTGGGACCTGACGTCCCTTCACGTCAGGTCTGCTGATTGATCGATTGAGCTGTTGATCATTAATTGGTAAAACGAAAAAAAAGCAAAATTTTATTTAAAAAAAACAAAAATATTCCTCGTCCTATCATACAAATCTCTTTCAAATCTCTTAATTAATAAAAGTAAAATAAAATATAAATAAAAGATTTAAATAAAGATGTGCTGAGAATAAAAGTTTTGAGGTTGTTTGCAGTCACATGACGTTAAAGTCAGACGGAGGGCAGGAAGTGAAACCTGAACAAAAATCCAAACAGAAAATCAGAACGTGAGACGCCGCTTAAGACGAAGATGGTCGGTCTCGGTTTGATCGATCGCAACCGTAAGCGACGCAGAACATCAGCATATTGAGTGTGTTCTAACGCTTCCTGTGCAGAAAATCACTTCCTGTCCTCCATCTGCAAACAGCCTGTGAGGGCTTCCCTTCAGGCTGCGTCAGAGCTGCGTTCAGCTGATTGGTTACATCATCGATCATCGATCACGCCTGCTCTCCTCAGATCTATCCTCCCATCAACGTGCTGCCGTCTCTCTCTCGTCTCATGAAATCCGCCATCGGCGAGGGGATGACCCGCCGAGACCACTCCGACGTCTCCAACCAGCTGGTGAGTTCATGCACACACTTCCTGCTTTACGGCGCACGTACTCGCTGCCTTCATCTCGTTCTGAGAGTGTGTGTGTGTGTGTGTGTGTGCGCGCGCACGTGTGTGTGTGTGTGTGCGCGCGCGCACGTGTGTGTGTGTGTGTGTGTGTGTGTGTGTGTGTGTGTGTGTGTGTGTGTGTGCGCGTGCAGTATGCGTGTTACGCCATAGGGAAGGACGTCCAGGCCATGAAGGCGGTGGTGGGTGAGGAGGCGCTGACAGCCGATGACCTGCTCTATCTGGAGTTCCTGGCCAAGTTTGAGAAGAACTTCATCTCCCAAGGTGCACTGGGGCAGATCGCTCCGTCACTCTGTAGAACTGATGAATGTTTTAATCCACAAACTGAAGATGATGTTTGGAAAAGAGACACCAGGGGTGGAATGTAGTACATTTACTGAAGTACTGTCCTGAAGTACACATGCACAGTACTTACAGTACTACAGGAAACTACTCTGATCATCGTTTTTCATATTAAAACATTTCTTCATTCTCAAATGTGAAGATCTGCTGATTTTCCTTTTAGTAATTTAAATTTCTTTTCAATAATTCACTGAAGAAATGTTTGATATTTTAACTTAATGCAGTTTTTCCTTCACTTTCAAACTTTGAGACGTGTTAAAGTCTTAAAACGTGTCTGTACGAAGCTCAGATATTCACCTGTGTGTGTGTGTGTGTGTGTGTGTGTGTGTGTGTGTGTGTGTGTGTGTGTGTGTGTGTGTGTGTGTGTGTGTGTGCAGGTGCCTACGAGAACAGGAGTGTGTTTGAGACTCTGGACATCGGATGGCAGCTCATGAGGATCTTCCCCAAAGAGATGCTGAAGAGGATCCCTCAGAGCACGCTGGCCGACTTTTACCCCCGAGAGGCCAAACATTAAGCTAACGCTCACCTGTCTGCCCCCCCCCGACCCCCCCCGCCTCCATCCGCCTCGGCGAGCTCTCGCTGCCTACGTACAGTAACGTGTTGTGCCGTCACGTGACGTGAAAGCGCCCCGACACTCGTGAGTCATGTGACCTCGACGACGCACCGCTCCTGCTTCAACCGCCGCCGGGAAGACGCTCAGATGTGTGTGTGTGTGTGTGTGTGTGTGTGTGTGTGTTCACAGAGTGAATGTGAAGAGTGCAGGTGGATGTTGTTGATGTGTGTCAGTGATGATGATGATGATGACGACATTTTAATTATTGTTTCATGCCTGAAATTAACAAATAAATACAGAACAAGTCCTTTTACAGCTTTTCGGGACGAAAGAGACGAAGTCCAACAGGTTGGTTGGTGAGACGTGGACAGTCAGGCTAGCTGTTAGCACGTTTCCAGTCTCCATGCTAAGCTAAGCTAACCGGCTGCTTCTCATCACCTGTTCCTTTAGTAGGTTGAGGCCACACCCTGCAGTGATGTCACTGGAGTGCACCTGCCCGGTTAGACCACTGGAGGTCAGTGAAGAGAGGCTTTTCAGGGGACGTTAAAAGTTCGTTTGTTGAATCCTGCAGATAAAAAGCGAATCAGCTGAGGAGAATAAATAATAAATAAAACAAAGGCGTCACCTTGTTTATTCCTCCTCCGGCACCTGTTCAGCCAAGGCTTCTGTCTGAGGAGTCACCTGAGGCAACTTTCAGAGTTCAATGTCAGGTGTGCGCTCATTAAAGTTTTCTTTTGGCGGGGTCTGCACACACTTCCTGTCCTTGTCCTTGTCCATGCGACGGCGACACTTTGACACGCTGTCATGTCCCGCCGTGAGGTTCAAGGCCTTTAGAGAAGAATGTGATTTTTGCACTTTTGAGGAAAGTCACGAGTAATTTAACGATGATGAAGATGATGATGAGGAGGAGGAGGAGGAAGCTGTGGCTCAAACAAACGTCCCTTCAGTCCTTCAGTGTTCGATGTTGTTGTGCTTTCTTCTTCTCAGACTGTGCTCGTGCTGACTGCTCTGTGTCCGTGTCTCTGCTCAGCCTTGAAGTGTCCAACGTGTCTCTGTTGGACACGTTGTCCTCATTGACTGCATGTTAATCAGCCTGCATGCACTGGATCTTCCTGTTTGTGCCTCAAGACTCGTGAAATAAAAGCTGCCGTCTCTCAGTCTGGTCTGGTGTGGTGAATATCAGCCTCTGTCAGCAGCTTTGTCCCGATGCTTTCATTGACTGATCATGAGGACAGCGCCATCGTCAGGTCAACACGTTAATCTGTCTTCGCTTCATGACCACATACCTGCCGGCTGTCCCGTCAGCCTCAGCTGGACTTCATATTAACTGTTCATCAGCACAGTTAGCATGCTAACAAGCTAAACTAACATAATGAACACAGTAAACATTAAACTTGCTAAACATCTGAACGTTAGCATTGTGACTGTGAGGAAGCCCGAACAGCGTCTGCAACAAGACAACTTAAATACACGTCTGCTGTGGCTGAAGGACGCTAGCTTTAGCTGCTGGCTAGCTTAGCTTTAGCTAACTTACTTTATGCTTTATATGCTTTGTACTTTTTACTTTTTACTGAGCTACGTTTATTAAGCAGCTTTAGTTACTCTGCACATTAAAAATACTGAATATGAACACATGAATGCTTCAAACATTCTGATCCATTAATACAACACGTTCATCAGCTGCTGGAGCTGATCATCAAATCTGCCTTTTGTCACTTTTTAAAGTCAAAACGTCAAACAGGAAGTGGTTCCAGCGTACAGAGGGTCAAACAGGAAGTGGTTCCAGCGTACAGACGGTCAAACAGGAAGTGGTTCCAGCGTACAGAGGGTCAAACAGGAAGTGGTTCCAGCGTACAGAGGATGTCCTCCTTTTCTCTGGTTTAAATCACAGTAATAAGACTGACTGACTGACTGAAATAAGACATGAGGACATGAGGGTGGACTGTGGGGAATTCTTCTTCAGTTCAATGACATCTTACAGGATCAATGGAGGAAATAACCTCCACATTAGCAGAAGAACCACGGCTTCATTCATGGAGGAGGAATAATTCTGTTTTGTTTTTTAATTATGTATAATTCTAAATTAAACTCTTTCTTCTGTTTTTGTATTCTTCCTCATATATTTTCAAAAAACTGGAGCAACTCTAAAATCCTGCAAAATATCCAGTTTAATGACATTTACTGGTCCAGTCACAGAGACTGGGAGGTGTGCTCCACAGCAGTTATCAGGTTTTAACACTGAAATGATTTATGGACAGGAAGTAAGCGGACACCTAAATCTGAAGGTAAGTTATGAAATGAGCTCAGCAGGAGGGTAAGTTTACCTGCAGACAGTGAGCTGTGATTGGTCCACAGACAGAGACCAGGCTCAGCTCAGGACGCTGCAGTCCTGCCTGTGGCCACAGGGCGGCGCTGTCCACCCGTCCGACTTTCATCTGCTCTGTGAGACCAAATTACAGGTGGAGACGTTTCAGTCCAGATGACTCACGCTTCTCCAAAAATACCAGCAGGTCACGCATGAAAGTCCAACTCAGAGATGAGAAGAGGCACAAACGTCTGACAGACCAGAGCTGGTTTTTCAGGGAAGCTTTATGGAAGATGAAGCTACAGCAGCTACAGCAACTACAGCAGCAACACCAGCTACAGCAGCTACATGAGCTACACCAACTGAGCGTGAAGCACAGAGACTCTGAGAAAAAGCTGCTGTCTGTCTGTCTGTCTGTCTGTCTGTCTGTCTGTCTGTCTGTCTGTCTGTCTGTCTGTCTGTCTGTCTCTCTCTCTGTCTGTCTCTCTGTCTGTCTTTCACATGAAGCTGTGAGGAAGAGTAAACAGCTGAGTGTTCACACATCAGTGACCTCATTAAAGAGCTGAACACAACCAGCTGGATTAAAGTATCAGGAGTAAGAGTACACAAATACTGTCAGCTTCATGCAGTAAAAGTACACAGCAGTACTGTCAGCTTCATGCAGTAAAAGTACACAGCAGTACTGTCAGCTTCATGCAGTAAAAGTACACAGCAGTACTGTCAGCTTCATGCAGTAAAATGTCTCCTGTGTCTGATCTCTGACTCTCTGTGACTTCATTTGTTTTGTTCATACTGAAGCTTTTTCCTGTTGGAGCTGCTGCAGGTGGAGGTACTTTAAATACTATGAGTACTACAACTGGAACAGGTGAGACACACACACACACACACACACACACACACACACACACACACACACAGAATTTGTACTGAAATGTTTGAGGAGACAAGGATGTGTCACACAGAAAAGAAATAAAACAAATTTGTGCTCGATGAAACAGAATTGATCATGATGATTGATGACTGATCATTGATCATGATGTCCATCAGTCCTACAGAGAGCAGATGTTCTGTCTTCCAGCAGATTTCAAACAGACTTTCAGGTCTTTGGACCAGACGGACTCATGTCCAGCGTCCAGCGTCCAGTGTCCAGCGTCCAGCGTCCAGTGTCCAGCGTCCAGCGTCCAGTGTCCAGCGTCCACCGTCCAATGTCCAGCGTCCAGCGTCCAGGCAGCAGGTGTTCGTGTTCTTGGGCTCACCTACACAAACACTGAAGGTGTCTTCAGAGTGACGCCTGCTGATGTCTCTCATGTGACTGCCAGCTGTGTGTGTGTGTGTGTGTGTGTGTGTGTGTGTGTGTGTGTGTGTGTGTGTGTGTGTCGGGGGGGGGACACAGGGAGTTTACTGATGGAGTTCAGTTCCTGTGTTTGCCCTCAAGTGATGATGTGACAGTGATCTGGTTTCTCCTTGCAACAGTTCAATAACAGGACTTTGAAAACCAAAACCTCCTCTCTTCCTCTCTCCTCCTCCTCCTCCTCCTCTCTCTCTCCTCCTCCTCCTCCTCCTCTCTTTCTCTCTCCTCCTCCTCCTCTCTCCTCCTCCTCCTCTCTTTCTCTCTCCTCCTCCTCCTCCTCCTCCTCCTCCTCCTCTCTCTCTCCTCCTCCTCCTCTCTCTCTCCTCTCTCTCTCTCTCTCTCTCCTCCTCCTCCTCCTCCTCCTCTCTCTCTCTCCTCCTCCCCCTCTCTTCCTCTCTCCTCCTCCTCCTCTTCTCTCTCCTCCTCCTCCTCTCTCTCTCCTCCTCCTCTCTCCTCCTCCTCCTCCTCTCTTTCTCTCTCCTCCTCCTCCTCTCTCCTCCTCCTCCTCCTCTCTTTCTCTCTCCTCCTCCTCCTCCTCCTCCTCCTCCCCCTCTCTTCCCCTCTCTTCCTCTCTCCTCCTCCTCCTCCTCCTCCTCCTCCTCTCTCTCGCCTCCTCCTCCTCTCTCTCTCCTCTCTCTCTCCTCTCTCTCTCTCCTCCTCCCCCTCTCTTCCCCTCTCTTCCTCTCTCCTCCTCCTCCTCCTCCTCCTCCTCCTCTCACTCTCCTCTCTCTCTCTCTCTCTCTCTCTCTCTCTCCTCCTCCCCCTCTCTTCCTCTCTCCTCCTCCTCCTCCTTGACATCAATGTGAGTGGACGAGTGTGAGTGTGTGATGCTGATGGACGGTGGCAGGTATGTGGCGTCTTTGTCTCTCTACACTGCTGTGATTGCTCACAGTGACTGGTCCTCTGTGTCATGGTGTCACTGTGTGTGTGTGTGTGTGTGTGTGTGTGTGTGTGTGTGTGTGTGTGTGTGTGTCACTGTGGACGGACACACTGCAGCTAGCTGCTAGCTGCTAGCTGTCTCTGTGGCTCTTTGCAGTCTTTCAGGGGTCTCAAACTCTGACAAATGTCTCGTTTTTGACTCAGTGAGTCTGAGCGTGGCGACTTCGCTGCAGCCTGTGAGGACACGTTTGCACGAACATGCAGTTCGTTGAAGAACCAATCAGCAGGTCAGAACGTGTCAGTGTCTGTTTGATTACGCCGAATTAGAATAAATTAGAAGTTAATCACAGGATTAACTGATGAGAGACGACAATAAGAAAACCTGGATTCCAGGTTGGATCTGTTGTTTCCTCGTCGAACTAAAAGAGTTTTTATGTTCCTGAGTCACGAGCAAACAAACAAACAAGCAAACAAACAGATGTAATGGAGCTGAGTTTACAGCGTGACAGTACAGAGAGTGAGTGACGTGAGCGACGGCGGCGCCCGCCGTGGGTTTCCTCTCCGCCGTTTGATGAACGCCCCCTGCTGTCTGCCAGCGCTGCATTATTTATTCTTCTGTATTTCTGCGTATGTTTATTCCTCCGTGTGTGTGCAGAGCAGGAACAGCCGACACACACGAATGTTTTTTTCTGTCTGCATTCATATTCATTTTCTGCAAAAGAGGCCGAAGAAGCCTTTAATTAGACTCAAACTGGGACCATCTCATCCATTTTGTAATTCAGTATCACTCTTAATTATCTGTGGCATTATCATTCCAGAGGAGCGTGTGTGTGTGTGTGTGTGTGCGTGTGTGTGTGTGTGTGTGTGTGTGCGCGTCAACAAGCAGTCCAAAGGGTAGATCAACACACGCTTCCTGAACAGACTAGAATTATTCATGAGCTGTCACAATGCATCGCCAACCACACAACACACAAATAATTGAGATAACGAAGTTAAAATACACACGCATGCACACATTAACATGGTAACACACACACACACACACACACACACACGCACACACACACACACGCACAAAAGAATGTTAAAAATACTCTTTATGAACAGTAAATATTTGTTTTTGTGTCTATTTTGTTGTTTTCATTCTGATGAATTTCATCCTGACGTCAGTTATCAGGACACACGAGCTCCTCCACACGAAGCTGTTATTTACATGAATAAACCAGCTAGCAACATGCTAAGCTAACTATGGCGCCACCAAACAATCTTCCTCGCCCCGGTAAACAAAAACACAAACAGCTCCGTCAGCAGCTAACGCCATCAGCTAACAGCATGCGAGCTAACAGACGTCTCACGTCTTCATGCTGACACACGCGTGTCTCTGCCTCATGTTAAAGCTGACAGCAGTAAAAATGAAGGCGTGATGAAGCTCGGAGCATGAACATGTCCCCCACAGACCGAGTCACATGACTGTTTCATGAGCGTCAGCGCCGTGCGTTTAATGGGACACGATGTGTTCTCCAGGAAGCAGAACATTAAAAATGCATCGGCGCTGGAGGCCGACTTCCTGCGGAAAACGCCATCATCTGACTGTAAGTGCACGACGCTGAATATTCACAAGGTTCCTCATAATCACACTTTAGTATCATTTAATATTTGATCATTCAAAACCTACTTAGAATATCACATTTTGGTCAGAATGAGGAAGTGGCTAACATGCTAGCACGCTGGGAGCACGTTGGCTCTGATTGGTCGGGGTTAGCCTCCGTTACTCACAGCTGTGTCTCGCTCAGCGTTTCTGCCATTCAGTCTGAAAATAAGTGAATATGTAAAAAAGTTCTTCAGCCTTTGTGGTGAACTCCTCGTGAAGTCGTATCTTCTTTGATTTTTGACTTCTTGTTGCCGTCTCGGCGTCTTTCCGTCCCTCCTGCAGGCGTCGATGGCTCTGATGTGTTTTTAACTTCACATTTTCTCTCATTTTGCTTTGTTTCACACATGAAACTGTGAAGGAAAAGAAGCTGAAGAGCCACATGAAGCTGCCGCATGATAATTCCAACGACTCACGCACGCTTCTGATTGGTGGAGCTTCACGTGAATCGACCGTAGGCGCCGTGAAGAAGCCCAGCAGCACCAATTACACTTTAACACCCATTAAAACTGTAATCAGACAGTTCCCCCCACTATTCCCAGTTTCCTGGCCATGTCCTCCCAGCATGTGGCGCTGAGAGTCGATGCCAAGCTGCAGAAGTCACATGACTCGGGTCAGCGGCGTGTTAGTCACAGGCGAGTGGATGCAGGCGATGATACGCTGTAATGTGAGCGTGCGACTCGAGAAGCTGCTGGATGGTAAACAAGTGCTTTTATTTACCGCTGTGTGTGTCTGCACGCACCCCTCAGTGTGTGTGTGTGTGTGTGTGTGTGTGTGTGTGTGTGTGTGCTGGCCGGCGTGTGAACTGCATGCATTAAGAGTAGAGGTGAAATGGATGGTGAAGGAGGAGTGAGTCACGGGGGGCTCACACCATCTCCATCCGTCCCTGAGCCCCCCGGCTGTCTTAGCGTGAGTTGGGGGGGGGGGCTCACACCATCTCTGAGCCCCCCCGGCTGTCTTAGCGTGAGCCTGGAGCTGGACGGCGTTGTTTGTTTTGACAGGCGCTGAAATCCTTTTCCAGAATGTGTCACGCTGCTCGCGTCCATCTGAAGTCTCTATCTGCTGCTCGTCATCTGTTCAGCGTCTGCGTGACCATCAGGCCTGAACGCCACACGTGTGCGGGACACACGGCTGCACCTGAAGCACAGAGGTGCACGCGCACGCACGCACACATGGCGAGGCGTGCTGGAGGTTGTCATCCGTCTTCATCGTGTCATTATTCAAACATGAGCTCGCCGCCGTCCTGAGGGACGCCGCAGCAAATGAGGCTTCATTAGCAGAACAAGCTAACGGAAAGGAACAGACTGAAGACAAGCGGTGCGGACAGGGAGGCCCGGCGAGCGAGCGAGCGGGACAGAGACATAAGGTCAGATGTCCCTGAATGACGGTGGACTGCTCCTGTCTCCTCCTCTCTCTTCTTCTCTGTCAGCACATTTCTCACAAGGTTTCCAAAGCAGTCGGTCAATCGATTGATCGATGGACTAAATGATCAGCTGATTGATCCAGAATGAAAAGAATCATCAGTTTAAAATGAGCTCCACCTCAAGCAACTCCAACAGGAACGTCCTGCTGAGACATGGACGAGGAGACACCATGATCTACAGAGACCAGAGACAAGAGGACGACAGACACAGGACCTGAATACTTCCTCCATCGTGTCAAGAACACGAGCCTCCTCTTCCTCACAGGATGTTCATGTATGGAGTCGAGGTCCAAATGCTGTTTAAGCACAGAACATTTAAACTCTCTCTCCCTCTCTCTCTCTCTCTCTCTCTCTCTCTCTCTCTCTCTCTCTCTCTCTCTCTCTCTCTCTCTGCCGCCGTCAGCAGAGCTGCAGGTTACTGAGCACGAGTCCGAGCGAACGAGCTTTTCACTGATCGAATCCGCTCGACGGCCGATCGAACGCAGACTGACGCTGACACGGACGAGCTGGCGTCTGACGTCACCTCACACACATGGACCTCCACACACACTCATCTAGACTGAGATCACAGCCTGTCAGGTCAATGCTAACGTCAACGCTAACGTCAACGCTAACACGCTGATGTTACACAGCGCTCTGCGTCTTAGCTTAGCTTAGCGTGTCAGGATGCTAACGTTAGCTCTGAACACAAAGGTCACGAGAGGTCGAGGAGTACATGTGACCGTTCATCCTTCACACAGCTGAACCACCTGCTTCACTCCAAACAACAACAAATAACAAACAAACAAACAAACAAACAACAACAAACAACAACAAAGAACAAACGGTGTATTTGTAAAAGAAAATACTTGCACACGTTTACTCCAGACTGTTTTCACAGTACAAAAACACAAAAACAGCTGAAGTACAGATCAGCTGATGTGTCAGCCTCTCACCTCACGTGTGTTTGACCACTAATCCACTGATCACTGACACGTACCTGCACTGAAGACAAAGGACGAAGACGTCTGGACAAACAGGACACGCTCTGCATGGGAGGACGCCATCGCGTTCGCTCTGCAAAGACACAGTTTAACAATCATCTATCCAGATGTTGAAAAGACATCTGTCTCTTCACAGAGCGTCTCTCTGGACCTGACGAGACAAAGACACCTGTCCTGCTGCAGCACACCTGTGACGTCGGCAGGTGTCTGACAGAAGCGAGAGGAAGAGGCTGAAACTGGACCTGAACTCAAAAACTCAGAGCTTCGTGTTTGAAGGACATCTTGGACGACGGTCCAGGTGAAGACACACTTCTAAATGTCCTAAAAGTGATGGACAACCAGCTCAGAGAAAACAGGACGGCATCAAACACTTGACCTGCTGGTCACCATACTGGTGGTTTTTCTCGTAGGAATATCTCGTAGGAATACTATAGCTGTGTACTGTAGTACTACTGGTACTTCTTTATAAGAGTATTTTTCTAATCTGTCCTCCTGTCCTGCTTTTTAATACTTTGCTGGTTGGAACGACTCCCAGCGTGGGATCAATAAAGATTTATCTTATCTTATCTTATCTTATCTTATCTTATCTTATCTTATCTTATCTTATCTTATCTTATCTTATCTTATCTTATCTTAACTCCGTCAGGCTGTGGATGGATCGCTGTTGTCTCTCATTAAAGCAGCAGGAAGACAACGTGTCCAAACGCCTGATCAGGAGACAGCGAGCAGCTGGAGAGCTTCTGATCTGATCGCTTCAGCCACTGAACGAGAGAGTTATTGATCCTTATGGGAGAGAGTTAATTGATCGGTATAGGTGGGCGTTATCGATCGCTGTGGGTGGGAGCAGCGAAGACGAAGAAACTCTTGTCTCTCTGGGACAGAAGGAGGACAGACCCTGATTCACATGAAGCCCAGAAAACAGAGATGGACTGTGGACGGATTTGATCCACGGAGACTCGCAGGTGTGAATCTGAGGTGAAAGTGAAATGAGAAGATGAAGTCTTCCTCCGGTCCGCCTGCGGCTCCTGTGACCACTTCCTGTTGATCACGGTCTGTGGACACAAACGCTGCGTTCAAACTCATATTAAACACCATTAAAGCGAAAAGATTTTCATTGATCCACTGAAACCATTTCAAGACACAATCACCGCAGGAGGCTCAATAAACAGCAACAGCAGACAAACAAACGTTTTTAATATAAAAATATAAAATATTCAGTTTCTGGGGTCTTGTTTTCAGTTTTTACTGAGCTTGGACTCGGTCAGCCTTCAGCCGCGGCGGCTGTGGCTCAGGAGGCAAAGCGGTCGTCTGCGGTCGGTGATTCGATCCCTGCCGTCGACAGTCCACATGCTGAAGTGTTCCTGAGCGAGATACTGAACCAAAAACTGCTCCTGATGCTGCGCCAGCGCTGCGTGAGTTCATATGTGAGACGCTTTGGAAAAAAGCGTCTGCAAGTCACTGACTGTTACCGTAATTGCTTCTGAGGTCTGTTGTGTTTTCCAGATAATAACCCAGATATCAGATAGAAGCATCTGTTTGCACTGAATAAATAAAACTGGAGAAAAACATCCATCAGCTCCACATGCAAACTTTCTTGCTCTTTATACTGCGTTGCCTGACCTCCTGTCATAACTACTGCCACCACCAGAGGTCGCAGCCGGACAATAAACGTACACATGATCCTAAAAACGTGTTTGCGTTTATTGTCTGACAGCTTTTTGCTGTTATCAAAGCTAATATCTGCTCACGTCATCTTTTTCATCTGGTGCGCGTTTTTAAGTCGCTGTGTATTTTTTCTCCTCTTTAGTAACAGTGTTTTTATACACTGCACATAAAATATTGTGCGTATTCACAGAAGTGCAGTACAACATGTGACATCAGCAGGTTTATTCTCATCAGAATACTGGCAGCAGTATTTTTATGGCATGCAGTATTTATTAATGTTTTTCTGGTCTGTACATGATGTACACAGTTGATTTTTATTCTGTATCCTGCACACGTTTTGATCTCGACCCTTCTGTGCTGCTGTGTTTGCTTCTGTAATACCTGCCAGCTGTAACGACTTAATGTCCCCAGTGTGGGATCAGTAAAGTCTTATCTTGTCTTATCTTATCTTATCTTATCTTACTCCTGGACAAACGTTGTGAAACCACTCGTCGGGCAGTGACCTTCCCCAGCTGTTAGTCCAGCCTTGGCTCTGACCTCTCACACTAACGACCGTCCCGGTTTGGCCTCGCTCGTCTCTCAGAGTCGTCGGTCTGAGCGCCGGCGGGCCGGCCGGCTCGCTCGGCTCGCTCGGCTCGGCTCGGCTCGCTCGGCTCGTGTGCAGCCTGTGGTTTCTGAAAGCCATTCCCCGTCTGCGCTCGGCTCCCTAAAGTGTTTGTTTGTTTTCAGCCGTCTCTTTCAAGGTGACCAAACTGTGAATAAAACATAAATGGAGGACACTCGCTGTCAGAGCCCGGCGACGGCGCTCTGAGAGCTAAAAGGCAGCTATTTACGTGTTGTCAGTGTATTAGTGTGTGTGTGTGTGTGTGTGTGTGTGCGCGTGTGTGTGTGTGTGTGTGTGTGTGCTGCTCAGCCACAGTAGCTTCAGTTGAATCCATATTTTTGTTTAGCAATACACTCTACAAGTATGTGAGTGCATTTGTGTATAAGTGTGTTCCCAGATGAGCAACAAATAGCAGCGAGGAGCTTTGGTGTGATAGCACAGCGTGTGTGTGTGTGTGTGTGTGTGTGTGTGTGTGTGTGTGTGTGTGTGTGTGTGTGTGTGTCTGTGTGTGTGTGCGTGTGCGTGTGTGTGCGTGCGTGTGTGTGTGTGTGTGTGTCTGTGCGTGTGTGTGTATGCGTGTGTGTGTGTGTGTGTGTGTGTGTGCGTGTGTGTGTGTGTGTCTGTGTGTATGTGCGTGTGCGTGTGTGTGCGTGTCTGTGTGTGTGTGTCTGTGTGTGTGTGCGTATGCGTGTGTGTGCGTGTCTGTGTGTGTGCGTGTGTGTGTGTGTGCGTGTCTGTGTGTGTGTGCGTGCGTGTGTGTGTGTGTGCGTGTGTGTGTCTGTGTGTGTGTGCGTGTGCGTGTGTGCGTGTGTGTGTGTATGCGTGTGTGTGCGTGTGTGTGTGTGTGTGTGTGTGTGTGCGTGCAGTGGTCTCAGGGCTGGAGTCTTGTGATTGATGCTGGCAGGTGTTGCTGCCCTCACACACACACTGACATCTCATTCCCGTCAGAGTCATTGAAAGCGAGGCTCGGCGCGCTGCGGGAGGAGGGGATCACAGGCGGAATGCTAATGAAGATGGCCGCCGCCCCCCCGCTCTCTGATAAGATCACAGGCTGACGTGACAGGGAGGGATCACAGCTGACGCGTCCTCACCTCGGCCGCCGTGGCCGGCGGAGAGCACAGATAAAGAGAGTACAGAGGACGGACGCAGAGAGGAGACAGGTGATGAAGTCAGCAGGCAAATGAGAGGAAGAGGAGAGTGACGAAGAGATCACAGAGTCCAGAAGAGGAGCGATGAAACGTGGGAACATCTGCTGCGTGCTCACGCTCAAACTCTGCCTTTATTCTGTTTCCAGCGTTTACACCATTCACTGTGACATCACACACACACACACACACACACACACACACACACACACACACACACACACGCACACACACACACACACACGCACGCACACACACACACACACACACACACACAGACACACGCACACACACACACACACACACACACACACACACACACACACACACACTAGCTTCGACAGCCGCTGTGATGGATGGGCCTGACGGTCTATCGAAAGGAGTGCTAAGAAGGCCAAAAGCCATGTAATTGCAGTCCAATTAATAGCGACAGGATGACTAATGCTGACCTCCCCCTCTCCTCCCCCTCTCCTCCCCCTCCGTCACCCCTTCACACACCTTTTCAAGCCTCTCATCAGCTGCACCTCTCAGCCTGCTCCATGCTTCAGTCTGCTCCTCATCCTCTCACTCTTCACTGTGTGGAGGAGTCTCCCTTGACCTCCTCTCCCACTTCACACCGCTGAGAGGCACACACGAGTGTGTGTGTGTGTGTGTGTGTGTGTGTGTGTGTGTGTGTGTGTGTGTGTGTGTGCGCGCGCTCACTGCCTCCACGCTGCTCTTGCTCATTTTGCTGTAACATGCAGATGTCGGTCATGGAGTTTCCTCTCCATGAAGGTCTCTGAGTCTCTCTTCATCGGATCCATTTTCTGGGACCAGTTTGGCTGAATGGACCCACCAGGAGGTAAACACACTGATGGTGTTCTGGATACCTCCAGAGGAGAGCTGCTCCTTCCTCTGTTGCACTTACACTATTTCTTATCAGCAGATTCTTCTTCTGTGTTTCTTTGTGGAGTGAAGCAGGAGCTGCCGGAGGAGCCGTCTGCGTCGCTCTTCCTCCTGCAGCCGAACATGCGAGGCTGCCGTCAGCCTGCTGAGGTCAGCTGTGGTGAACGTGTTGCATTAGATTCTGCTGCGGCTCAATCTCAGAGGAAATTACAGAGCGCAGAGTGCAGCGGCATGTTCCCGGGCACGATTCTGCAGAAAGGCATTATGGGACCTCACCCTCACATTTATGCCTTCAAAGGTATAATTATGTTCACTAAACGGCAAACTTAGCTTTTAGCCATAACCGCCAGGCACCACTGAGGCGACCATCAGCCCATTTATTGTTTCTGGCATTTTCCTCCAGTTTGACGTGTGCACTTCTGCTGTGTCGTCATTCTTCTTCTTCTTCTTCTTCTTCTTCTTCTTCTTCTTCTTCTTCTTCTTCTTCTTCTTCTTCTCCTCATGTGAATAAAGCGTCTGTGCTGCAGGAATCAGCTTCAGTTTCAGCAGCTTCAGCTCGTCATCAGTGCGTTCAGGAGCTTTAACACGTGATTGGCTGTTTCCTCCCACGCTTCACTTCTCACCTGTTGTATGAAGGGAGCAGGTGCTTTCACACACAGGTGTTGTGAATGTGTGCTGATTGGACCGCTCTGCTCGTGCGTGCCGCCTCCTCGTCTCCCTCAGTGGGTGAAGCTGCGGTTGGACGGCGGTGCAGGACGCTCTGATGTGTCTCTGCATGTCCTGACATTTACCTCCTGTGTGCGCTGCGTACTTTCAGCCTGCAGGGGGCAGCAGGTGAAACACTGAGTGCTTGAACGGTTTGTTTGCACTCTTCCTCTGTGGGTGTGTGTTGCTGCACACTGCATGTGTGTGTTTCAGTGGGAGTGTGTGTACGTTATCACTCCCTGATCAGAGCCCACGCTGACGGCTGATACCGACTCTCTCTGGACTTCCTGTTTGCAGATTTCTGACCAGGCCGACTTTCCAAAGCGTTTTTAAACTGTAACTCATGTCGTCAGCGTGAGGAGCCTGCAGTGAATAATCACACTTAATGATACTTTCACTGTGTTTAATTAGATCCAGTTAATACGCCAGTTAATTAAAAATACTATTATGACTTGATTAATTACTCTTCATTTAGTGACGCTCTCTAAAAGTCAGAGCAGAAAGAGGAAACAGGAACGATGGCTTCGTCTGCGGAGCGCAGCAGCTGTGGACGTACAGTTCAGCCTTCTTCCACCAGCAGAGCTCAAACTGTCTGTTTGCCAAACATGAACAAAACCTTTTCTCACAAAACTCTGTGGAAACAGTGTTTTCTGAGACAGTGAGAGATTAAAAGTCTAAATTAAAAACATCTGAACTGCATCTTGTTTCCAGAGATGCTGATGGTCCCGTCCCGCAGACCGAGCAGCCCTGCCAAACACTGCGTCAGCCTGTTGACCCAGATATTAGACCGGCCCGTTTAACATGCAGACGTAAAAGCTGAGACGTGTCCATGACGTGTGGACGTCAATCCCACATTAGTGCCGCTCGTCTGTGTCAGCTGACAGAGTGACGCTGACGGACGGACGCTGGCTGGAAGTTTCACTCATTATCTCAAACTGAAGATCAGCTCTAACAGAGGATCCAGTGTTACTGCCCCCCCCCCCCCCCCCCCCCCGCAGACACCTGTTGACTGTGATGCGTGTCACAGCTAATTTAGCAGGATGTCAGGTGTGCTCAGGTTCCAATAGATCAGTCTAATGTGCTGATCGATGGCGAGCGTTCAGCCGACTCGCCTGACCTCTGACTGACACGACGAGTCATGGGAGAAACGACCTTCTGCGCTCCGCTGATAAAGGCTCGATTATCTCGTTATCTCCAGAAAACGGCTTTGTTTCCACGAGATAATGACATAAATGAACCCGTTATGACGAGAGAATGAGCTTCTCCAGATAATTCAATAACCAACGCTTTAAAGTCGTCGACTCAGCGTTTCCACAGACTGACTGGTCGACCTCGTGGCGTGGAGGAAAGCACTTCCTGTTTCCCAGCCTCCCTCTCTCTCTCCATTGTCGAGTGTCTCTCGTCCTCTGCTGCTTTATTTCCTTTCCTTTAATCCTCTGCTGCAGACATGGAAGGAGAAACAAGGACAAACTGTGTGACATTTATATCTGTGGCCACACAAGTCAACATCAGCACTGCGCTGCCAATGGGAACGTGTGTGTGCGAGTGTGTGTGTGTGTGTGTGTGTGTGTGTGTGTGTGTGTGTGTGTGTGTCCAGTGACGGGGGGCCGTGTTTCTGGTGCTGGATTAGAGCCCAGTCAGAGATGTGAACCGTCATGGCAGCCAAACACACAACGCCGCACCACATCACCGTGACATCATGACTCCTTCGCCGCCACCATCCGTACCAATAAACCGCCAGCGCTCGACACGAGCGCGCGTGGACTTGACTTCCACGACGAGGAAATTTCAGCATCTTTTTTTGGAACTTTGACCTCTCAAGACAACAGGAAGTAAACAGAAACATGAGCTTTTAACGATTAACGCTGTTATCATGAACCAGGTGTTTACTGGACTGAAACCATAACCTGCTGGTTTTTTCCTGAATATATAAAAAAATAAAAACTGGATAAATTCAGGCGCCATTAGATTCCTCTCAAACTCACACCAGCACACATATTCCATCAGCGGAGCTGAGCAGGACCAGCATTTAATACAATCACCTGAAAAACAAGATGAATGAAAGGAAGTAAATAGGAAATAAAAGCTTTAAATGAACCAAAAAAGAGCTTAATTATGAGGTCACTATCAGTAATGCTGTTATCCAACATTCAACGGCAGAAGACAGAGACGATGGTCCCTGACGGTTCAGGTCGTCTTCATCAGACCAGCACGTGGTCTGTCCTCAGCCTTCAGTTCGAGGCCCGCGAGGACAGACTCATCTGATCTGACACTTATCTAAAAAAGTAGAAGTTTGCTTTTAAGCTCACATGAAGGGTTTGGTGAACACCTCATTTCTTGAAGAGGGAAAAACCTCCTGTCCATCCGGCAGTGTCTCTGCTGTGAGGAAGCCTGGATGTGGGACACCACAGGGAACACGCCTGGGACCACTGGACATCCAATACTTATCAATAACTCAGCGGTGTGAGTGAATTTCACTGATCACGCGTCAACGAGCGGCCATTGAATCACCGTCTGCTGTCCTGAGCCAGACGCATTTCATTTATAATGAGCGCTGAATGTTTATCTGATGCATTTGAGCGACTGAGCTTTGAATGTCATCAGGTCGTCCACAGAGGAACTCCAGCCGAAGCCTCTCAGTCTGAGGAGAAGAAGAGGGAGAGCCATAATCTGCTCGCTGAGCCTCAGCCCCGAGGCTGCCCACCATTTACCAACAAACGAATTTGTCAAGACTGACTAGTTTTATTGATTGCAGGGCTGATGAAGAGGAGTTTTATTGAATGTGAATGTGAGTCGGGGAGGGAGAGCGAGGAAGAGGAGGGCGGCGCTGTCAGAGAAACAGACATTAGTGGCTCTGACAGCTCGGCAAGAGAAAGAGATGTGCAGAAAGAGACCGAGGGAAACAGACACGAGCGGGGCTGACAGCTCGCAATCAGCTTCAGTGTGAAGCAGAGAGCATGCTGGGAGCCGCCGCGCCGTCTGGACAGTAGCCTCCATCGACAAAGAAAGCAGGAGTCCACGGACGCGAGCAACACACTAATCTATCTGTCAAAGCAAATCCATCAGCTAATTACAGAGTTCAGTGACGGCGAGTCAACAGGTGCATCACCTGCAGCCGCGTCCGCTGATCGAAGCGAACGCAGCGGCTCAGCCAGGAGGGAGCAGCTTCAGCTGAGGCCCAGATCAAACTTTACACCCGGAACAATCAGCTGACGCTCGACGAAGGTCCTGCAGAGCCACAGGACTCATCATCAGCAGGCGGAGCGGCGTTAACCACGAGAACCGACGGCAGCACGGCGAACCAGGAGCTCCGCCTCCATCAATGTCCATACACAGCCCGAACTCTCAGAGATTCCCACAGAAGATAAGATAAGATAAGATAAGATAAGATAAGATAAGATAAGATAAGATAAGATACCTTCAGTATAGGTATATGTACTGTGTGTACAGTGTGCTCAGGCTTGGTATGAAACGATGAAAATACGTAAAATACTGCTCAAAATACTGCATGGATGTAATAGTACTTGTAATAATACGAAGATGGATTTTTTCATTTTCAGTCACAAAATGGTTTTCCCTCCAGTCACACTGTCATGGTTTGCCATCAAACCAAACGTCATTTCACATCAACACGTTTTTCGGTTGCTCTTATTTGTCTGTGATAAACCTGCAGAAGCTCACATCTGATCATGTGACTGAGTGTTTTCTGTCTAACAATGCGGCTCAGCGCCGTTAGCGCTCTGCGTCCACGTGTTTCCTGTGAGGAGGTCCAGCTCGAGTCGAGTTCGGCTTCAGCTTCTCCAAACTGGCTTCTTCACGCTCCCTCATAAAGTCAGTGTTCAGGCAGCTGCCGATGGAGATATTTACTCACTGGAAACAACCTCGCTGTGCAGTTACTCTCAGAGAGCCGAGGACTTGATCCCGAGGTAATTGCTCGACCCACTTTCATCACCACTTTAAGAGTTCAAGCTGCAGCAGACTCACTGCCTGCTGCCAGATCTCCACAAACCAATTACGCACCTTAAAGCAAAATAAATCTGCACTTTCCAAAATGTCAAAGCCAAACAAACACGGAGGACTCGAAGACGACTCCGTGTTCAAGAACAAACCGAACGCATGTACGCTAATGGATTTCAAACACATGCAACCTCAACGAGGACGGACCAAATACCAAGAAAGGAACTGACAGAGAAACACAAAAACCAAACGACCAAAAGCAGATCGCCACAAAGTCTTCATGTCCCCAACAAAACCACTGATGCTCAACCTAAAACACCAGACCGCACGAGCTGTGGACAAAACGAGTCAACGCCAGCAGGAGCAGCAGCGCCAAATGCTAACATCAGCATGCTAACGTACTCGTGCTAACACGGCGATGGCGTCGCCTGGCTGTCGGCCTGCGCACAAACTCTCAGTCCAGCTTCAGAGTCCAGCAAAGTTTCGTCTCTGTGACAAGAAGAAGCTTCAAGGTGAAGCCGACGGACACAAAGTTGTCTCAAACTCGATCCTTTTTCCAGACACACAGGTCCGTCTCCTGCAAGCCGAATGATTATTTCTGTCTTTAGGTCTGTGCCAGGTGAGCCGGCGTTCTTCCTCTGCCAGGACGGCGCAGGCTGGAGGAGGACGTTTAAATTTGGTCGACTTTCCCGTCTCCTACCTGCAGGCAGCCTGGTGTCTGATTTGACTGGTCTATTTCTGGCTTTCAGCATTCAAGGACACAAGCCTGGGAGAGTGTGTGTGTGTGTGTGTGTGTGTGTGTGTGTGTGTGTGTGTGTGTGTGTGTGTGTGTGTGTGTGTGTGTGCGTGCGAGTGCGTGTGCGTGTGCGTGTGCGTGTGCGTGTGTGTGTGTGTGTGTGTGAGACAGTTAGAGACAGAGGGGGAGGGACAGGCAGAGCTCTGAGAAGATGGAGCAGGTAGAGGAAGTATTCAGACCCTTTACTTCAGTAAAAGTACTAATACCACACTGAAGTACTAATACCACACTGAAGTACTAATACCACACTGTAAAAATACTCAGTGAAAGTCCTGCGTTGAAAACGTTAAAGTATGTCAGTATAATGAGGAGAACGTAGTGGAAGTATTAAAGTAAAAGTATTCAGCATCTAAAGCGTGATTCATGTTTTATGGTTGTGTTTCGTCGAAGCTCCGAGTTAAAGTTACAGAACGATGGTGGTCTTCACTGAATCTTTGGTCTTCGTTGGATCTTTGGTGGGTCTTTGGTGGATCTTTGGTCTTCGTTGGATACTGAAAAACTCATCAATGGCTTGAAGATGAACTTTCTGAATGCTGAACTGACCTCAAACCTTAACCAAAGTTAGACCACGCGTGCTTCTCAGGACGTGGACTCTGGTCTCTGTTGGACTCCTCTTCCTTCAGGCAGGAGTTCTACTTCCCCTCAAAGCGTCAAACTCTCATTTGGAGGAAACGTCTGAGATGCTGAAGTTTGCTGTGTTTTCCAGCTCTCCGCGTTGGCGCCGCCTCTTTGGGTCCTTCAGGCTCCTGTTTGATTCCCACCGGAGGCCTGCAGATAAAGCCGCTTAACCCGTCACCTCTGATAATAGAGCCTGCAGGAAACTGTTCAGTTACACGTAGCGGTCGCCATTTTCCCTTCAAACGTCTGCCTCTTCCTCCCCTCCACCTTATTTACCTCAGAATACCACAAAGGGAGAGGCGGCTGCATCATTAAGGCGCCAATCAGCCGGATGCTAATTGCCGCTGCTCCGAGCGAAGCCGTGCAGCTAAATGATCAGGTGTGTGTGCAGCAGCACAGCAGAGGCGACGCTCTGCCAGCGGTGGAGGCAGCTGTCACAACAGAGGAGAGCAGCTCAGAGAGGAAGAGGGAACGGCAGCACGAGAGGACCATTCCAGGCAAGCTGAGGGTCACAAACCATCAGACGTCATCACGGCGAGGAAGAGTTCGCTGCACGTCAGCGAAAAGAGCCTGACGCTGCTGCTGCTGCCGGCAGAGCTCAGCGGGACGAACGTCACTTTCACCTGCTGAATAAACTCCCAAACGCTTGATTTGCTGCTTTTCCTCTGAATGCTTGAAGTACATTTACATACATTTACTACGGTAACATTTTCACTGCAGGACTTTTACTTTTACAGAGTATTTCTGTGTACAGTGTGGTATTAGTACTCATCTGATCTCATTCTCAGGTCGTTAATCAGCTGTCACTCAAAACTTTTGACTTTTATCTAATCAGGATCTTAAGAGCTTCAGAAAGTTGAATCAAACATGAAAACGTTCCTGTAGGATAATAAACTGTCTTAGAAACATTCAGTAGGGACGTTTTTTCTAACAAGCTCTGCTGAGGAAGGATCCCTCCTCATCCTCCTCATCCTCCTCATCCTCGTCTCCAGATCTCCTCATTTGTTTGTGTGTCTGTAGATAAATGTAAGCTCTGATGACTTTCAGCTTCACACTCAGCAAAAAGGCTTTTCTACATTTTCATCTGTTTTATTTGGCGTCACCGTCAGCTTCCTGTGTGTGCACGGCGCTCTGGCTCATTGTGGAGGAGCTGCCGTGGGTTCAGAGTAAAGACTGAACACTCGGCTGGATGCCGGCTCGCAGGACGTCAGCGGGAACACAAACAGAGCGAAGATCACGGCGACAGATGTGGGTGAAACTGACTCACGCTAACACTCACAGAAACTTCCTGCTGTCTGGAAAGCAGCATGTTGTTTTAGTCGTTGAGCTGTGAGGTTTTTCTCTGCCGGCCAGAGACGTCTTCATCAGCTGAGGACAAACCACCGTCTCCCACTCATTACATCAGAGACACACACACAGGCTAACATGGCTAACAGCTAGCTAAAGTCTGCTACAACCGCCTGGAGCTAAATACCCTGAAGACAGTAGCTGAGGGTGGAGTGGAGGAGAAGCACCATCAGCAGCTCCACAGACGCTGCTGTGGAGTCTCCAAGGAAGAGCCAAACTGACTGAGCTCCACCTGCCGCTCGGTGCTGGTCCAGGACGTTCAGAGCCTGCACCGATCAGCTGATCTCCCCCAGGACCAACTCTGAGCCTCCGTCTTCATCAAAGCCTCCAGACGGACTCGAGAACAGCTGAAGAGCTGCACCTGACATCCACCTCCGCTGTTATATGAGTGGTTGCACATCCATCACCTGAACATTAGACTCCACCTGAGCTGAGATTTAACTCTCTAACTCCTCTTCCTCTTCCTCTCTGTGAGTGAATACAGAGACACACAGAACAGACTCTGCTCCTCGTGTCAGCTGCCCTCAGAGGGCGCCATGCTCATCGAAGAGCTGCTCCTCCTCCTCCTCCTCCTCCCCCTCCTCCTCCTCCTCCTCCCCCTCCTCCCCCTCCTCCTCCTCCTCCCCCTCCTCCCCCTCCTCCTCCTCCTCCTCCTCTTCCTCTCCGTCCTTCACACTCTGAGTAATCAGTCTGTCATGTGCTGGAAAAGCAGGACCACCGGCAGAGTCAAAGGTTCGGGGTGTTAAATGGCAGACGTTGGAGACGGTGCAGGCCTGTCCGCAGTCTGGAGGTCTGTGTGTGTGTGTGTGTGTGTTACGTCAAACGTCTTTAAACAACTCTTCAGCTGAGCGGTGCTGATCTGGATGACATCTTGATTTTCATGATGAACAGAATAACAGTGAGGTTGTTTGTCTCCGCTGAGGTCTTCCTCCTCCTCTTCTTCTTCTTCTTCTTCTTCTTCTTCTTCTAATCTAAAGTAAAACGTGGCGCACTGAAGTGATTACACCAAAGCATCATGGGACAGAGAGGCGGCGAGCGAGGACTCATTAACACTAAATATTATGTTTGCACCGCAGAGATCCTTCAGATGTGGGCCAATGGCCACGTCTCTGGGGTTTGAGTGCACGCACACACACACACACACGCACACACGCACGCACACACGCACACACACACACACACACACACACACACACACACACACACACACACGCACACACACGCACACACACACACGCACACACGCACACACACACACGCACGCACACACACGCACACACACACACACACACACACACACACACACACACACACACACACACGCACACACACGCACACACACACACACACACACACACACACACACACACACACACACGCACACACACACACACACACACGCACACACACACACACACACACACACGCACACACACACACGCACACACACACACACACACACACA